>NW_006400330.1:137032-148219 GCF_000299155.1 Elephantulus edwardii | reverse complement strand
TATTGCTACATTATTTTTAACTAAATTTCTCATTATATGCTGATTTTCTTACCATGGTTCTCAATTGCCCTAGAAAAATATAGTATCAGGAATGGAGGATAATTCATCAACTACCTACCATATTTAGATGGCATAGCCTTGTTTGTTAAAAGTGAAGAGGACTTGAAATACTACACAAAAATTTATACATGATATAATCAGTATAAATTGAACCGCAACAAAAAGAAAACAAAAATCATCTTCATTGCATCAATAAACAACATCATGCTAATTAGAAATGCTTCTGAAAGATCCATCATTTTTGCGGTTTTTCTGTGATTACAGCAGGGTGTTTGATTTAAAAGAGGCATTTGGACGAGGTGACATGGCTTTTATCACACCGTATTAAATATACTGTCTCTCACCCGAGAATGTTCACTGTCATCACTTGGCTGAGGTTGTACTTATCATATTTTTCAGACCTAATTCAGCTGTTTTATCATCTTTTAATACAAATATGTACCTATGGGCTCAGAAGAAATTCCACAGGATCTGTGAGCTACTAAGTTTCAAGCAAAGGGGAAAGCAAAGCAATTATTCACTGAGTACACAAGAAAACCTACCATTTCAACAAAATCTGGTCTCTCCAAAATCCTGACAGAATCTGTATTAAATTATAGCTTAATGATCAGAGCCTCAGTTCAATTACATCTTTAAAAACATTTGTATCCAGGTAACAGAACTTGAAACTCTGGGAAATAAATTATTCTTGTGAAAGCCTGGATTGCATTAACAGAGGCTCCACTTCCTCACTGTTTCCTCTTCTGAACGAATATTCTTTTAATCAATGTCATTCTTAAGGAGCCTTTATAGCAGTGTTTAAGGTTAGCAGTTCAAACACACCAGCTGTTTCATGAGCGAAAAGATGAGGCAGTCTGTTTCCATAATGCTTTCAGCCTTTCTTCTTCAGTGGACCATACCCTGACTATAGTGTACTCTTTCTCTTTCATTTTGTTCAAATCTCACACATTTCCAATCACTTTTTACTGCATATGTTTCTTCAATTTGTAAAAGAAATTTTCCTATCTTGCTAATGACCAACCTTAAGCTCTAAGAATTTTCAAGATGCATAAACCCAAAAAACAACACCAAACATGTTGTTCTTGAAGTTTTAGAAGTTTGGCCAATATCAACATAGAGCCAACAGATAGGACTGAGTCACATGTAGGAAACAGAGTCTTTTCTTTGCTCTTCCATATTGGTGGTGGTGTAACAGCAAGTGTGACATCCAAGGGCAGTCACAGAACATGTGGTGACAGGTAAGATACTCAGTAAGTTATGACAAGCCAGGAGGAAAGGCAAGGCTTATTTGAGTTTCTTAAAGATGGAAACATTATTTGTAATCTGTTTGAAAATTTTCAAATTTAGAAGTTCAGATCTTTCCCAGTTGTAGAGATCTTTAGACAAATATCTGGAAATCCTATTGAGTGATTTACCATATTTACTTCCTTAAAAAGTCATACCAGTCAAGAACTTTCAAATAATATATTTCGCTATTTATATGAAATCGGCTAAAATGGGTTTTCAAAGTGCAGAGATCAGTTCTATGACAGTTATTCAAGTGTTTCAGACTATTTTAAGGCATGAAACAGAATATTTTTAATGTAATGAATATGTCATTCTCATATGTTACTGTGATGCAATGAACAAAGTAATATAGCCTGTCCATCCACAGTCTTTACGTTTTTATTTGTAGCTTTGTCTATTCTTAAGATCTCATGTAAGGATGAGTGCTTTTATACTAAACAGTTAGGATTAGGATGGGATACAAGTCCCACCCTACCAGAAGGCATTACCCAAGTTATTGTTGTTGTTACGTGCTGTTGAGACACTAGCGACTTACAGTGACCTCTACCCTGCTCTATGCTGTGCCAATCTCATTTTCTCAGACACGTTTACCCCCATTATCCCAGTTATTGAAGCAATCCATCTCCTTGATGATCCTCTTCTCTTGTGTTGTCCCTCCACCCTCCCAAGCATGATGTTTCTCTCCAAGGACTGGTCCCTTCTTGCAACATGTCCAAAGTATGTCAGACAATTCACATTTAATTTTCCTGGGGCAGAGGGAGGGTAATTTCTAGTGCTAGGACCCTTTATAAAGCTTCGTGTTTACTTGTTTGCTGCATCTAACCTGGCTGAACTGTGCCAACTACCTACGACAAATAACCAAAAACCAACAGCTGACAACCTCAGCCTGAAGACTGCATAGTCTGCCAGTGTCACAGACAGGCATTGTCCACAACCATGTGGACCATTTCTCTGATTTTTAAAAAAATTTTGTTTGTTTGTTTCTGTGAGACCTTTCAGCGAATCACAGACCCCAAACATAGAGGGAAGGAGGAGAACTCAGGGAGGAGGAATCGTTCATGCCAGAGGTGGTAGAGGGGTAGCCAAATAGTCCACCTGTCAAACCAGCAACAACTCCATGTTGAGAACAGAAAAGATGAAAACACAAAACACAACATGCCTGGTCATCTGCTGCTGTAATGTAGATAGCCTAGGACACACCAGAGTGACCGTTCAACAACTGTCATGTGGGGTAGATTGCTACGAGCTGAGTACCAGACCATCTTCCCCAAAGCTGAACTGGTCAGCAGGATATGCAAATTAACCCAAGTAGAACATGCTAGTTTATTTTAGGGGACAAAAAAAGTATTTCCACATGATAATTGAAACAACAACAACAACAAAAAAAACCTAAAACTAATGATGCTGAAATAGATTAACACCATGTTGTAGGATCATTCGTCAGGTGAGAGGTAAAAATGGAGGGTTAGCTGATACATGTGGGACTCTACGTGGCAACGGCCTGATCGCTCTGAGAGATGAAAGAGCGCACAGTTACCATGATCTCACAGACACCAGGGACTTAATAAAGACCGCAGTGGCAATACTGACATCTTACTTGAATACATATAGTGAAAATACACACATGATACTGAATTTTGAAACAAAATGTTTGAGAATTGAAATAAAAATTTAAATCACATCCTAGAGAAGAGTTGTACCTTTCTTAATTTTCATATGGTAAATTACAAAGTATACTTTTGTTTTCTCAATCAAATCAAGTTTAAGTTACTATAAATATAAAACATATATAAAACACATAACAAGTGCTTAAAGTGTCCAGTAAAACAGGGAAGAAGAAAAATCAGGGTGACACGCGCATAGAACATGATTGTCCCATGTCCCAGAATAACTGTCTCTAGTCAGGGAACAGGATGACTTTATACAATATTAAATGGCATTTTCTTAGAGTGTACATAACTTAATACATCAAGATAAACCTTAATATTTTCTAGTAAAATAACTTTTCCAGTTCAACATTCACAACTCATTACAGTATATTCCTCCACTCACTCAATCTTCTTTTATATGAATTTACTATAGTTAAAAAAATAAGATTGCTATATTTGGCTTTTTAGCATGTAAATTATTGCTCTATTCATAGTTTTTCCTATTTTTATAGAACTGTTTTTATGAATTCTTTTAGAGTACTTGCTCATCATGTGCTTCTGACATGCTCTTTCCCTGCCATCCTGGGTGTGAGTGAAAATATTTTACTTCCCCCAGAGAATGTGGCCTCTGTCCTTACTTTCTGACGATGCCCTCATCCTCACAGTGACTGAAGGACAGGCTAGAACTGCCCTATGGTGTTTCTAAGGCTTTACAGAAGCCACCTGCCATGCTCTCCTCCAGTGGAGCAGGTGGCAGGTTTGAACAGGGTTAACACTTCAGTAATCATCCAATACTTAACCACTGTGCCATCAGAGGCCCCGTCATTACCTTCTGTCTTTAGTGTTTATTGTTGATCATCTTGTAATACTTTCCTCAGTTCTATCACATCCTGGCAAGAATTCAACATCAAGAAAACAAAGATTCTCACCATTGGGTCAAGTGGCAGTATCATGATAGATGGTGAAGAGATTGTGATTATTAACAGCTTCAGTTTGGTTGGCTCCACAATCAACACTCATGGTACCAGTAGCCAGGAAATTAAAAGACAAATTGTATTGGGAATGTCTACTGTCAGAGACTTCTCCAAAGTCCTGAAAAGCAATGATGTCAGTCTAGAGAGTAAGGTGCACCAGAACCAGGCCATAGTCTTTGCAATTACTTTCTATGTTTTAGAAAGCTGGACAATAACTAGAGATGATAGAAGGAGAATTTATGCCTTTGAGCTGTAGTGTTGGAGAAGAGTATTGAATATACCATGGACTGCTAGGAGAACAAATAGGTTCGTCCTAGAGAGGATGAAACCAGCTGCTACTTGGAGGCAAGGATTCTGAAGCTTCCTCTGACATACTTTGAGAATGTTGCAAGGAAGGACCAATCCTTGGAGAGGAACATCACACTTGGGAGTGTGGAGGGACAGCGCAAGAGAAAAAGACTCTCGATGAGATGGACTGATTCAGTGACTGGGGTGGTGGGAGTAGATGTGTCAGAGACAATAAGTTTGGCACAGGTTAGAGCAGGGCGTAGGGCTATTGTACATAGGGTTGCTATGAGTGACAAGCAACTCGATGGCACATAACAACAATAACAACAACAGCTATATTTTAACACCTGCCTTTCTAGAAAATGTCGGCAGTTTGTGGGGTATGGAAAAAGAAATACACATCTTTCATAAATTCCCCAAATAACTCTGTAATTCACTGGATTGGAATATGCTGTACTTAACTGGAGTCTATCACACAAGTCAGCCCAGCCTTATAAGACAGGTCTTGGGTAACTATCTCCTTTCTCACAAGATTGTCAATTCCTTTAGAAATAGAACATCAGGCTACATTGTACTCTTTCTGACATATAGAAAACACAGCCCCTTACACATAGTATATGCTAAGATGTGACTTATTAGAATAAATTTCCCTGTGTCTACATGCCTACATATCTACAGTTAAAGCTCATGTAAAATACACAAATACCTTTGAATGCATTTACAATGGTGCCTTGAAACTTCATATTTCTGTTGGTTTGAAGATTAGTCTTTTCCTCCTGGACAACATCCTTCTTCTGAGAGCTCGATGTTAGCTTTTGCCCAAGTGCTCACCATGACCTACTTCCTCAATCACTCCTTATGAGGCTAATAGTCTGTTACTTCTCAGTTTCCTTTTAACACCTCTTTCCAGTCAAGTCTCACTTTATCTCCTCATCACAACTGTTTCCCCAGCTGTTACCAATTCATCTCATCTGAGTTTTAATTTCTTAAGGAATATGTATACATCCATACACACACATACAACCCTGCTGTCTAAATTTACATAAAATGTAAGAGGAGCTCATGCACATTGGGTAGCAGCCATTAAGAGTACTAACTTCTGGGTCAACTGAGGCTCTATGAACCTTTCTTTCTCTGAGGGAACCTTTAAACTTAAATCATAAAACCTAAACCTATCCCTTCAAATATTCTTTGAGAAAACAAATGTTTATCTTCACTAGTAAAGTCTGAATGCAGTGAATTTTGAACTCCTTCAAAGAACTATCTACATGCTGTCAAATGGTAAGAACAGCTCTGAGGGTCAGATGACACTGTGTTTAAGTGTTAGAATGAGGTGAGAAAGATCACGGGAATAGTAGTCTATCTTGAAGAACGCGACCACTCTCATGAAATTATGCATGTTATCACAAAATTGTGTGTATGATCAGGTGTGTGTGTTTTTTCACCAAAGTAACAAAACATAGAAGTGCTGAAAATCAAGACTAAGGTGGAGCTGGGCCAAGCCTTGGCATTTTTCAATCAATTGCTATGCATGTGAAAGTTGGACAATGAATAAGGTCCAAGAAGACCTTTGAATGGTGATGCTGGTCAAGAGTCATGGACTGCCAAGGCAATAAACAAATTTATCACCCGAGAAGTGCAGCCTGGCATTCCTGAGAGGCAAAGCCATCGTCCATTCAGTGGGAGAAAAACAGGTCTCTTGCTGTAAAAATGTGCAGCTCAGACACCTGAGAGAGGGTCACTGTGAAATAGAATTTACTCTGCAGCAGTGGAGTCACTTTTTATTGGTATAAAGTTGATGGAACAATAGTTAAGCACTTCATTGTGAAACAAAAGATCAATGGTTTGAGCCCACTGCCATCTGAGAGAAAGAAGGATGTAGTGGTCTGCTCTCATAAAGATGTATGGCTTTAGAAACCTTTCCGAGGAGTTTTACTCTGTCACTATAAGTTGGAATCAATTCTATGGCAATATTTTTCCTTTTAAAAATTATTACACAAAATGAGTAACCCTGGAGGATATTATGCTGAGTGAAATATCTGTCACAGAAGGACAAATACTGCATAATGCCACTGTTCTAAAACAGGACTGATGTGAGATTTGCGGGGAAACTAAGAAAAGATGGGATAAGTAATGAACACTGCACTGGAACAGATGAGGGAGAGAACTGTTTAAAAGGAATATAAGATTAATCCACCAGATGCTCTGCCAGGGAAGGAGGGGTAATCTCCTCCTGTACCAGTCAGATCTGATTTGACGGTACACGCACACAAAAATAATGAAATTTAAAAAAAGGGATATAAGATTAGGCATTATTTGCACCACAACAGTTTAGAAGAAGAGGTGTACAGCAAAATGGACTGGTGGGGAGCAGGAGGAAAATGTGCAACAATGAATGAATGGAAATCCAAGTTTTCTGTAAACTTTTGTTAAAATCACAATAAAAATTATTTCTAAAAAACAAAACAAAATTATGATTAAAAGTCTAATTTTATAAGAATATTAGTGCTTACTAATAATTTTTTCCCAGAAGTTTAGAAACTTCCAACTGACTTCTCTGGCACCGATTCCACCATGCACATATCCCACAGAAATCATCTACATGCTGTCGTTCCTGATGACACACACATGACTGTACATGGTCCCCTCTGTCTCACTGTTACCTGGAGAAACTCCAGACACAAGACAGCTGGTAGCTGGCATGCTCAGAAAGCCTGCCCAGGAGTTCAAAGCTGGGTCCAAGAGAGTCCTCCTGTTAACAGCTATGATTCTCCCTCCCCAGCCCCCTTGTTTCCTCTCCCTGCAAGCACTGGCCAGTACCTATCACCACTCAAGTAGCTCCCTCACTTGAAGAGCACTCTCCAAAACCTGATTCCAAACTCGCTCATTGCTTGGGCAGATGACACAGCAAGCTGCCTCGTACAACACTCTCTTCTGCACAGGCCCAGCATTCCAATCCACCCAGCCTCTCCTGGCTCCTTACACGGCCCACGGAAGGAGCAGCCAGCCATTTGAGAAAAGTGATTTTTCTCTCTGAGTCAGTTTTCCTGGCTGGTATCCTTCTTGCTCCCTGAGAAAGAACTAATTATTCATCCCCACCTCCTTCGATGAGTTCACGGGAGATACAACGTCAGCCTGGTTTCTATTATGGCCCCGGACAACTCTTATTTATTATCTTTGGAGGTTAAGGCCAGTTCTGCATGATGTGGAAGTTATGTCGGCACTTAAATTACTTCCTGTAAATAAGACTCGTTATCTGGAGTGACCTCAGCACACTCTCAATTTAAGAAGGTGCCCCGAGAGGAGAGTCCGCATTAATTCTGTGCTGCTGTGGTCTCAGCTTCTCTTTGCTTTTGGCTCCATGAGATTAACTTTTGACTCTTCTGCCGCTGAGAAGAAGACTCTCTCCCCTCCTTGGACATTCGCTCACCTTTTCTTGTGCAAATTGAGACTTTAATAATTTCATTCAAATAAGGGGGGGGGGGGAATCACCAGAAAAGCTTCCTGATAGTCTTCTGAGAAGCCACAAGAAACTTGTCATGGATATTTATGACCATGTCCCGAAATTCCCAGTGAGGCACATTCTTTCAGAGTTCAGGAAGACAGCTCAGTTATATGCTTTGGGGGGAAAAGGACAATTTAAACATTTTCTAGAATAAATATGATTCCTTTTTTTTTAAAGTACCAATTAAAAAATCTAGATGTGTGTTGTTGGTTTTGATGGTGTCCTCAAATCAAGTGCAAAACATTCCACATCTTACTAACCACAGGTTGGAGTTCTGCCCTGTCCTGCTCCAGCCACTATCTCCAGCTGGTTGCTGTAGTCACTGTGTCACTTCATCTCACTAAAGGTCTTTCTCTTTTGCACTGACCCTCCCCTTTTCCTAGCGTGATGTCTTTTTCCAAGGACTAGTGCTGGTCTGTGCATTGGTGTACAGAGGTAACTTGTGGTTGCTGTGATGCTGAACACTGGGACACTGATGTGTCAAATGCGTGAATGGTCACCCATGGTAGACAGTGTTTGGTGGAGCTCCCCGATTAAAACAAGCTTGGAAGCAGGAGTGGCATCCACTTCAGAAATGACTTGCCTTCGGAAACTCTATGAACATGGAGAAGTGACCGAAGTCATACAAGTGTTCAGGTCTTTTATTCATAGGGTCACTATGAGTTGCCTACCACTTGACAGCACTCAACAACAACAACAACAGTGCCTCCTGACAACATTCTTTAAGTACTTGAGATGAAGTCCACCATCCTTACCTCCAAGGGGTACTCTATCTACACTTCATTCAAAGCATATTTGTTTGTACTTTCAGCAGTCCAGGGGATACTCAGTACTCTTTACCAACATTACAGTTTAAAAGCATCAACTCTTCATTCTTCTTTACTCATTGTCCAACTTTCACAAACATGGGAAGCAATTGAAAATACCATGGTTTTAGTCAGTTGCACTTAGACTTTAAAATGGCATCCATGTCCATTAGCATTTTAAGGAGGTCCTTGATATTAGATTTTTAAGTTACAGCAACTTATTTGAATAACTGTAAGTAATCTTAGTACAGCAAACTGACAGACAAGTGCTGCATTACTTAGAACAACATTCTTTCCAAACACAATCAGTACCAGACCCAAGGTCCACAGGCCCTCAAATAAATCATAAACACCCACCAGGATTCAACTATGCCAAGGTGAAGGCTCACTCACAGGTAGGCCCAGACTGACTTAAATACAAAGGCCTGTCCACCAGATCCTATTTGCATACACAAGAGGCCCCCCTCCACAGATTGTAAATGAAATCAGAGAGAGTTAATCAGCTTCCCACCCACAGCTGATTGTAAATGAAATCAGAGACATTTAATCAGCTTACACTTGATTACTAACACAATCAGAAATGCCCAGTTTACTCCCAGATTTCAAGTAAATTAAAAAAAAACACACAAAGAAACAACAAAATACTTACTCTCCAGGATCCAACTGTGCCAAGCTAAAAGCTAACTATCAAGTAGGACCAGACTGACTTTAAAATACAAAGGTCTAAAATAAAATAGTCTAAAAGTATTATATTTTAGGGCATTATTTTTATCGTAGGAGTATGCAATGAGGGTTGCAGAGTGGATTATATTTGGGGGTAGGGGGTGCGGTTTGGGGAGGTGCGGGGGGGATTGTGTACCAATGAGGGAGTTTTTCTTTTGCTTTTCAAGGAGAAGAGCAAAGGGGGGGGAGGGGGCGGGGTTTGTGCGGGGAGAAGGGTGCAACAATGAATGAATGGAATTCCAAAATCTCTGTAGATGTTCATTGAAATGAAAAATAACCTAAATTAAAAAAAAAAAGAAACCCAATGCACGGTTGCCATGAGTCAGAACTGACTCAACCATGATGGTTTAATATTGTAAAGAAATCCTATTAATAATAAGGTATTTTAACAACAACAAAAAAATCCAGTACAAGTCTTGGTTGAGTTGAAATGATATAAATGCAGGGAAGAAATAGGAAGAGTAATACTACTTTATGGAGATTGCAATCATGTCACAAAATGCAACCTGTGTAACTTATTAGTTGGAAAACCAATTTAATATATAAACTCTTATACAAATCATAATAGCAAGTAGAGAGAGGGGAAAAGAGCACAGAGGACTTAATGTACCTGGAGTTGAAACCTGATTAGCTGTGGAAACTCAAGCAAATTAAAGTTTTTATACTTCTGTTTCTCCTATGTAAAATGAATATGATAATAATGCATCATTAGCAGGTTAAAGGTATGTTATTGTGTAGAGTTTATCACAGCCTCGCATGTAAGCAATTTATTTGTGTTTTTAAATAAAAGTCTTTGATATCTCTGAAAAAGAGCAATAAAGCAAGAATTGTAACAGTCTTTGAAAAAAAAATACAAAGATCTGTCCACCAGATCCTGTTTGCCTATACAGCAGACCTCCCTCCCACAGCTAATTGTAAACAAAATCAGAGGCAGTTAATCAGCTTCCCACCCACAGCTGATTGTAAATGATATTTAAAAAAAAAGACCCCAGAAATCGATGGGATACCAATTGACTTGTTCCAATTAACAGATGCAGCCTTGGATGCACTCACCAGTCTATCCCAGGAAATTTGGAGAATGGCTGTCTGACCAATGGATTGGAAGAGGTGCATATTTTCTCATTCCCAAGAAAGATGATCCAACTGAATGTGTAAATTATTGAACAATATCATTGATATCACATGGAAATAAAACACTGCTGAAGATCATTCAAAAATGGTCGGTTGGAGCAATACATAGATAAGGAACTATCAGAAGTTCAAGCAGGATTTAGAACAGACTGTGATACCAGGGTTATCATTGCTGGTGTCAGATGGATCCTGGCTAAAACTAAGGAATACCAGAAGAATGTCTATTTGTGCTTTATTGACTATGCAAAGGCGTTTGGCGGTGTGTATTATGACAAGTTGTAGCTGACATTGAGAAGAATGGGAATCCCAGAGCACTTGATTGTGCTCATGAGGAACCTATACCTGGATCAGGAGGCTGTTCTGTGAATGGAGCAGGGGAGCACTGCATGGTTTGGAATTGGGACTGGAGTGCATCAAATTTGTATTCTCTCTCCATATCTTTTCCATCTATATGTTGGATAAATTATCCAAGGAGTTGGATTCTATCAAGAGCGGTGTGGCATCAGGATTTGAGAGAGATTTATCTATAATTTGTATTAGGCAGATGGCACAACCTTACTTGCTAAAAATGAGGAGGACTTCAAGCACTTGTTGTAGAAGATCAATGAACATAGCCTTTGGTATGGAATGCATCTCAATATCAAAACAAACTACAAACTACACTGCCGTAGTAGTAAAGACAGCATGGTACTGGTACAATGACAGACACATAGATCAATGGAATCGAATTGAGAATCCAGAGATCAACCCATCTATCTATGGTC
>NW_006400330.1:98766-135210 GCF_000299155.1 Elephantulus edwardii | reverse complement strand
AACTGCAGTATCATGATGGATAGAGAGGAAATGGAAACTGCCAGTAGCTTCATCTTGCTTGGATCTCCAACTAACATCCTTGATAAGAGTAGTCAGGAAATAAGGACATCTCCTTATTTTATTTCTCCATTGCACTAGGGAAATCTGCAGTTAGGGACCTTTCCAAATTTGAGGAGTAGTGATGTCAGTTTGAGGACTAAGGTGCATCTGATTCAAGCCATAGTCTTTCCAATTACTAGCTATACATCTGAGACCTAACAATGAATAAGGATGACAGAAAAAGAATTGACATCTTTGAGCTGTGGTGTTGGAGAAGAGCACTGAACATCCCATGGACGGACAAGAGAACAAACAGATATGTCTTGGAGGTGATGCAGCCGGAGTGCTCTTTGGGGCAAGAAGACTTTGTCTCACATACTTTGGACATGTTGCTAGGAGGTGCTATACCTTGAAGAAAGATATGATGTTAGGAAGGGCGGAGGGTCAGAGATGGAGAGGAAGCCCCTCAGCCAGGTGGATTGACATGGTGACTGCTGCAATGTATCAGGAAGGGTGAGGATGGTACATGATAGAACAGGGTTCAGATCTTTTGTTCATAGGGTTGCTATGGGTCATGGTTGACCCAACAAAGCATCCTGATTGCATTTCTTTCAAGACAGCATTTTTTTTTCCTTTTGGCATTATAAAACCACAGTTCTTTGCCAACACCACAATTCAAAGGTATCTATTCTTCTCTGAAAGCAGAGAATACCAGAAAGATGTTTACTTGGATTTTACTAATTATCTGAAGCCATTTGACTACACAGATTGTAGAAAATTTTGGATAACAAACAGAAGGATGGGAATACCAGAACATTCAATTGTGCTGATGTGAACCTATACATAGACCACGAATCAGTTGCACAAACAGCACCAGAGAACACTTTGTGTTTTAAAATCAGAAAAAGGAGTATACCAACACTGAACCCTTTTTCTATACCTATTCAATCTGTATGTTGAGCAAATCATTTAAGAAGTGATTTATAATCATTTATATGAAGGAGAGTGTGTCAATAGGATTTGAAGAAAACTCATCAAAACCTGTGTTATACAAATGACACTGAGAGAAAGTGAAGGTGCATTGAAGTACATGCTGCAAAAGCTCAAAGACTTCAGCCTTCAATTTAGATTACATAGAGATGTAATTAAGAAAACAAAACTCCTCATCACTAAACCAATAGACAACATCATGATGGGTGAAGAAAAGATTGAAGTGGTCATTTTTTTTTAAACTTGGATCCACAATAAACACCCAGGATAGCAACACAAGAATTCAAAAGAAGTGTTGTATTTGGAAATCTACCACCATGTTCAAGAGCAATAATGAGAATTTAAAGACTAAGGTGTGCCTGATCCAAACAGTACTCAGTTGTTTCATATACAACTGAAAGTTGGACAATGAATAAAGATGAAAGAAGAAGCGGCAATGCTTTTGAATTGTGTTGTTGGAAAACAGTGCTGAATATCCCATGAATAACCAAAAGAACAAATAAGCATGGCATGGAGGAAGTACAACCAGGCAAACAAAACTCTGTCTCAAGCTTTGGGCATATTGTCTGGAGGGACTAGACCTTGGAAAAAAGACAGCATACGGGGGAAGGTGGGGAAGGACCAGAGGAAGAGAAGAAGACCCTCAACAAGATGGACTGACACAGGTCTGTAACAGTGGGCTCAAGCGTGTTAATAGACCATGATGATGGCACAGGACAAGGCTCAATCTACTGTTCACAAGGTTACTAGGAGTTTTAATGGACTCCATTGTGTCTAACAAAAGCAACATAGCATGCTGCCTCCAGGGGGATTCGAACTCATGACACCATTCATGCAGAGCAGAACTGCTGCCTGGGATGACTCGTTAGCAGACCTTTCTTCTGAGCTGCTTCTGGCTGAGTCTCAACCACTGACCATTTGCTTAACAATTGAGTGCTTCCTTAATCCTTTCTACTATAAAGTCACACCGTTTCCTCTCAGATGAAGGAGACATATTTTAAGAACTGGGTAATGCACATTCCTTATCAAAGTAAAAAAAAAAGACTCTTCTATTTTTACTAAGCAGGTTGTCACTGAGGTCTTTTTTATGTATGATAATCAAATTTTAGAGGAAGATGAATCTGATCTGAAAGTTGATATAATTCACCTGATACAAAAGAAAAGTACAAGTGAAAACTGAAATCACACTCACACTAATTCTTAACTGCCACTGTCATTTCCAATTCCTTTCTGAGAATAACATGTAAAACCAGGTGTGACTCTTACAGACTAGAAAAATGAAGACATACCTGTTTGTTTACATTGAGAACAAGTTTTAAGGTGTAAATTGATTTTTCTCCTAGTTCTCCACAAAGCTGTCACAAAGCTGTCGTTTGCGAGATGCTGACATGATGCCCTACACATACGTATGTGCCCTGGGGCACGTTCCTCCTTGGCTCTCACTCACAGAGACATCACACACTACGCGTGAATGAGTCACACTGGTCTGGAATTCTGATGTAACTCCTGGCTTGGCTGAAGGAAGCCGATCTGCTGCCAGGAAGACAGCGAGAATTCTTCCCAGGAGTGGATGTGCTGTGATTAGTCTTGATGAAGGGCAAGGCTCCTTGTCTAAAGTGAGCATGATCAGAAAGAATATCCGACAGAAGTGGTGGACGGCAGATGGCATGCCTCTGGAGGCTGCACACCTCAGATTCCCCAGCATCTGAGATCCCGAACCTGCAAGCTTCTTTTTAGGCTGAGTTGCCACATCTGGCCTCTGTGAAGAGGAAGCATACATGGAGGAGGCATTTTGAGGGTCGTTATCATACTCTCAGCTTCTAGGGAAGATGAAAGTGGGCATCCATGCAGGCTATCCTGTGTCAGGTCTACATGGGGGACGAGCATACAGAACTAGGACATGAGATAACAAGAGCACAGTTAAATATTAACAGTGTGACGTTTCCTACATTTAAGAGCTCAGAGAATTAAAAACCACCCTGAAAAGTGAGAGACAGAAAGTGTCTCTTTTTTATTGTGAGAGAAGCAGAAGTTTACAAAACCGATTGAATTTTCAGTCAATCGTTTATACACATTTTTGGTCACAGCATTAATTACACTAATGACAACGTCTAATCTTCTATCTGTTCTACATTGTCTTTCCTTCACACAGCTTAATTAGGTTTACTTTCTATTTCTCCATTTTCCACCCCTTCCCCCCTTCTTCCTAGTAACCGTAGCAGAATTTCGGCATCTGTAGGTAAACTGTCCTTTAGTTTCTCATACTATTGAGGGACCATTTCAATGTTTGGAGGATTGCACTCTAGAAGTGTAGGTTATATACTGCATGAAATAATGGAATTCTAGGGAGCAGTAACAGTATTAGAGGAAGCATATTAAAAAATATACACAGACTTTAGGAAAGGAAATAGATCTGCCTAAGATGTCATAGTTAAAATTGCTTAAAAAGAAATAATAAAATTACTAAACCCTTTTAAGACCCCAAGCATTATACAACTAATCAGAAGGTAGACAGGAAATACTAAGCATGTTGTGATTACGTCCCATTAACTGGCATTTCTCCTGAAGGTGGGACACTAAACCCTCAAACCAAGGAACCAAATCTCATGAGGTATTTGGTTATGTATAAGCAACTCAGTATTTACTCTCCCTTTTTTGGTAACTTTTGTACATATAAACCACAGAAAATTTGACAAATTAATTTTCTACAAGCTGTACTTACGGATAGCCATTATAATAATCAACTGTGCAACATTACCTTAAACTCTCTTCCTACTTCATTCCAGTTCGTAGTAAATGCTAATAAAACAATTTCTATACAATCATCTCTTCTTATTTTTATACAGGATCTGATAATGTGGAGGTAGCACATGGGACTACTTGCTGAAAGGTCAATAGTTTCATCCACTGGCTTTTTGGGAGGCTGTAAATCACACAGAAAGATTATTGTGAAACCTCTCCAAAGAAGCAGGGTTGATATGTGAAATGCTTGGTTGTTATTCGAGGATCTTTGTTTGTTTTTCCACATTTTAATGGGAAATGGAAGGTGGTTCACTCTGGGTTTGTTTGCTTTTCATGTTTTTAGAAGATTGGGAGGCTTCTCAGGACCAGAATTGCTTCCTTTCACTCTGGTAGCTATATTCTGAACACCTGATGTGAATATTTTGCTTATACTTGGACATCATGGTGAGAACAGCAGGATTTTTGGTTGAAGTTTGAGCGTATTTTTCCCTGTACTTGATTGTGGGGTCAAATGTGAACAACCAAGACTATTAATTCTTCTCCTGAACATTATCAGAAATATGTAATGAATTTATTTAGCCTTTCATTTGTTATATTGACAAGACTATGAAATGGGGAATGGGCTTCCTCTGAGCAGTGAGTGTGATGTTGGACTACTCTCCGAGGTTTTAGTTTACACCTACAAACCAACAGCTGCTTTGTGCTGCACCTTCACTCTTGTGAACCACTGGTTAGCAAGGCTTCTCAACTCTCAGAATCACTCTAAATATTATTTTTCAATTTTCTGTTAATTCTACAATTGATAAATTAGAATATTTTTATACAATTCTTTTTTTATTACAAGTAGGTTTAGATTCATATTGATATACACCTTAAAATTTATTCAGTGTTGAATTGTCCATAAGAACATTTTATGGCACTCTGGTGGCCTAGTGGTAAGAAGCTGCATTACAATCCCAAAGGCATAAGATTCGAATCCACCAACTGCTTCACAGAGGAAAGATGGGCAATCTCCTCTGTGCTGTTAACTGCTGCTGAAAACCCTTTGGAGGATCAAGTATGGATCAGTGCTGACTGGATGGTACACAACAACAAGAGCATCTTAAAAGTGCTTTAGAAAATGTAAGGATTTATTTTTAATTATTTTACTTATAGACCGATATGATTTTAAAAAGAATATTTGTATTCTTTTATTTGGGGCATATCTCAAGCGACTCTGTACATATTTTATATGACTTGGGATTGAAAAGGATTGTGGAACTATGAGGTATCATTTCACCCCAGTAAGAAGAGCAAAATTTAACAGAGCAGAAAACAACAAATTCTGGCGAGGTTGTAGAGAAACCAGAACCCTTATTTACTGTTGGTGGGAGTGTAAAATGGTGCAACCACTGTAGAAGGAGGTGTGGCACTTTCTCAAAAAGTTGTGAATAGAGATACCATTTGACCCAGCAGTTCCACTACCGGGAATATATCCCAAAGAGACCATAACTGCCACCCAAGCAGATATATGCACACCCAAGTTTATTGCAGCTTTGTTCACAATAGCAAGGAGTTGGAAACAACCTAAGTTCCCATATGCAAACAAATGGATAGAGAAGCTGTGATATATTCACACAATGGAATATTGTGCAACACTGAAAAACAAAGAACTCAAGAAATACTTTACAAAATGGGTGATCATGGAGGACATTAAGCTGAGTGAAATTTCTCCTTCACAAAAGGACAAATACTATACAGTGCCACTGTTGTAAAATGGGACTGATATCAAGATTGGGGGGAGACTGAGAAAGATGGGATAAATTGTGTATACTGCATTGAAACAGATGAGGGAGAGAACTGTTTAAAAGAGATATATGATTAGGTATTGTCCTGACAGGAGTCTAGAACGAAGGCTGCAGAGTGGAGTGGACCTGGGGGGAGGGATTGTATAACAATGAAAGAATTTTTCTTGTACTTTTAAAAGAGAAGAGTGAACAAGGGGGTAGGGGTGGGCAGGGAGGAAAGTGCAACAATGAATAAATGGAAAAGTCTCTGTAAACTTTCATTAAAATTAATCATAAAAAAAAAAAGAAAAGGATAGTGGAATTCTCTATCGCTTATCTCCCTCTCAGCACACTTCTTTCTCAGAGCTGACGGCTTCTTTTTATGGATTAATGGAAAGCAATAAACTATCTAAAGAGAATTTTAAGAGTGAAACCACAGCGAATTTATCTAAAGAGTCAGAGACCCTCTAGGGCACCTTATACCTCGGTGTGTGCTGAGTGGGATTTGTCCGTAAACTCTGACTTCCCAATCCTATCCATCTCCTCTCTCTTTTTCATGAGTTTGACATCTTTTGTACATGGCATTTTCCTTCCTTCTCACAATCTGACTCTGAAATAATTACCCTTTTATCAGAGTCTGTCAATAACCGTCACTTAGAACATGGTAGACGTGGCCATTGATCTTATCACCAGGGGAGCTGGATTCTTATGCATGCCCAAATCTTAAGCTAGAGGCCATTTTCAGGAAACAGGAGAAGTAAAAGGTACCTATTTTTATATTTTTTAAATGTTTGTGAATTATAGCTCTTCTAAGTCCTCTGTGTAAGCACATTAACTGAATCTGAATCAATTCAAGACTTTATATGTAGGTTAGCAAGCACATAATTTAAAAAATTGTATTGGTGTTTAAACTTAAAGTCTTAAGTAATAATAACATTTTTCTAGCACATAATATCTCACCAAAATAAGGAAACTAAACTTGACAAAGCTGCAATTATTATAATTCATCTGAATGGATAATATTTCATTTTCTAATTTTCTCTCTGAATGATTTTATAAGCACTGATTTTCTATTCATTCCAACTGGTGAATCTTTGGGTTTAAACAATTATTAAATACAACTACAGGTATACACCATTTAATATCCATGATATGTTCTGTAAAATGGGACTTTATGAAGTTTCAACATTGCTTGAACACCATATTATATTCAGACAATCCACATACAAAGCATAGTTATCATAGTTATGGTTCCATAAAGATTATTATACTGACACCTTAAGAGAGCTAGCTGCCTGGAAAAAAACTGAGCACTGAGTGTTCTGTCCACTGGATGCAGGAGGCTACACGAGCTGGGTACATGATTACAGAGCTAGTCATCGACTGTGCCAACCTTGGGTTGTTCAGGGACCAAGGACCAGGGATTTTTTTTTACATTTTTTTAATTAATTTTAATGAAAGTTTACAGAGACTTAGGGTTTCCAATAACTCATTGTTGCACATTTCTCCCTGCCCACACCCAATTCATTCTTCTCCTTGAAAAAGTAAAGCTTTTCATTGTTATTCAATTCCCCCCCCCCAAGTCCACTCTATTGTGCAGCCTTCATTCTGGACTCCTGTATTGACAGTAATACCCAAGGATGTTCTGAGGAGAGGTGGGCCAAGGAACCAGGCGTGCAGATGCCTACTGCTTCCTTGTTGGCATAACCCCCTTTGAACCATTGAGCACACTGACCCCAGGCAGGGAAGTGATGTGGGCATAGATCAGGCCTGGGACCCTGCTGCTCGAGTCTTCTGTGGGTTCGGAGAGTCTTTAAACGTATTAGACACAACAACAATTCAAAGGAGAATTGCTGTGCTTTGGGTAAAATGTGGCATCATGAGTGTTTGACATTGGCCCGCTGGGTCTTAAGGACACTGGGCTTATCACACTCTTTTGGGTGGGTTCCAGCTCTTAGTAACTCCAGAGGGCAGAGGAGAATTGTCCTGCACAGTCTTCTGGGCTATACATTGCTTCACATGCATGTGGAGGTTACATAGTAAAGAAGGAAGACCAAAGAATTGATGCCTTTGAAGCATGGTGTTGGCAAAGAATATTAGTATATAGCATGAAATGCAGAAGAACAAATAGATTGGCTTCGAAAGAAATGTAGCCAGAGTGTTCCCTAGAGGTATGAATCTCACATACTTTAGGCTCTTATCAGGAGGGGTTCGGCCTTGGAAAATCACGTAATGCTTGGAAAACTGAAGACTCACTGGGGACTGGAAGACCCTCCATGAGCTCACTTGACATGACGACTACAGTAATGAATTTACACAGAGATGGTGAGGATTGCCTAAGATCTGGCCAGGCTTCAACTTGTTGTGAATCGCTAGAATTCAATGGCTTCCGACAGCAACAACAATAGTCGTTATGAAGGCACATCTTCAGGGATTTCCCTGGTAGGTTCAAAGCACTGACCAACCCATTAGCAGCTGAATATTGAGCTGCTGGTCTACTAGGTCTCCTAGAAAAGAAAAGAAAACCGAAACACTCATTATCATCAAGTCAACTCTGGTTCTTAGTGAAAATGAAGGTTGACTCACCATAATTACTTCATTTGGAAACATCCTTAGAATACATTGATTGTATTTCACTGGTTATTAGTACAAACAATTAATATTGGTAAAATAAATAATTTAGTAAAAAAATCACATCTTTTTCTATACTAACAGTATAAAATTTTTTATAAATGAATTTTTAAATTAATGTTAAAATGCATTTAAAATGCAAGAAACTTTAAACAAATTACATCTACATAATTCAAACATTTCAGAACATCTGAGCCAAATGCCGGGTATATTTCGGTGAGCAAAATATGTAAAACCTGCTGGTCATAAATTAGGTCATGATTTTTAATAAATTTTTATTCATTTCTCTAATGTGTTACTAAGGATTCTCTTTGATTTAGAGGAGTTGTTCGCTAATTATGTTAACACTGATAGCTAAGCGTACATGCCCGTTTAATGATTTCCCTGTCACCTTCAAGTGAATTGTAGTTTCCTCTTCTAGTTTCTGTCACAAGATAACAACATTTTTAGAAACACTGAATATTTACCCTTTAATAAGACCAGTGTATTGAGGAACTACGGCTCTTCTCTAGAATGTGAACATGCACTGAAGAGCAGTTCTCAGGCATAAGCTCAGCAAACTCCCGTTTTATGTACTTTCACATGAGCTGCTTCTTTTAATAGAAAAGTTATTGCTATTGAATTTATCAGGAAAGATGTTCCATGATTTACTCTGTTGTGTAATAGAAATACTTAAAGGGTAACTGGAATTTTAAGAAAGTAAATAAAGCTCAAACCAGGTAATTCAAAGGATGTTACAGCCCAATACAGAGTGTAAAATTTCAGTTAGTGTTTGTCATTGTAGGATGCCACACATCCAATCTTTGAAAGGATCCGGCCCCCTGGCTGGGTATGTGAGCGCAGGTCTGCAGGGATTTGCAGGAAAGCGCCCTCTGCCAGCAGCCCAACCTTAGCAAAGAGCAAGTATGTCCTGATTGCATATCTGCGCATTTGTGTGAGAGGCTCTTTGACAGCCTGTGCTTTTATTACATGAAAAAACTTCTTTAGATACGAAAATGTGCTAATTCTGGATACAAGTAAATAGGATATTAATCTAAAAAAAAACCAAACAACCTCCATTGTTTTGGATTCCCTGTTCTCCGAAAAACATAAATATTGAGAACATGATTTTTCACTTTGAAGGTAAGAATTTGAAATGGAAAAGAAACAGTAAGAAAT
Source organism: Elephantulus edwardii (assembly GCF_000299155.1). Classification (NCBI taxonomy): domain Eukaryota; kingdom Metazoa; phylum Chordata; class Mammalia; order Macroscelidea; family Macroscelididae; genus Elephantulus; species Elephantulus edwardii. The sequence goes on along the minus strand of NW_006400330.1, from coordinate 125,884 downwards.
TGTGAAGGAGGTGAATTAGAGCCTTTTCATAGGGCTCTGTGTTTCATAGGAAACACAGAGTCAAGAGCTATCTCCCTGCTGCAGTCCTGGTGGGGCATTTGGTTTGTGACAGTGTTATGTAAAAGTTGCTAACTTCTTTATGACATAAGTGAAATATAGAGTGAGGTTTTTATCAGTCAACCCAACCAAACCTGATGCCATATGGTAGACTCTGGTTCATTCTGAGCCCGTTTCTGGTCGCTGAGAACACTCTAGTGGCTTCTTGTTGTTGTTGTTGTTGTTGTGTGCCATCGAGATCGAGCTGGCCCACAGCTGACCCACCGGTAGGTTTTCAGAAGCAATAAATCACATGGGAGCAAATTGCTCATCTTTCTCCCACGGAGTAGCTGGGGGATTTGACTTTGTGGATCATAACAAATTATGGCTAACATTGAGAAGAATGGGAATCCTGGAACGCTAATTGTGATCATGTGAAAGCTATACCTTGACCAAGAGGCTATTAAGTGAAGAGAGTAAATAAAAACTATATGGTTTAAAATTATGAAAAGAGTTCGTCAGAGTTATATCTATTCTCCATACCTATCTGATCTGAGCAAATTACTCCAAAAGCTGGACTTTATGAAAAAGGACGTGGCATTAGGATTGTAGGAAAACTCATCAATAACCTGTGTCATGCAGAAGACACACAACCTTGCTTGCTGAAAGTGAGGAAGACTTGAAGCACTTGCTGCAGAAGTTTAAATATTACTGTAGCCTTCAATATGGATTTCATCTCAGTGTGAAGACAAAAATCCTTGCCACTAGACCAATAGGCAACATCAGGACAGATGGAAAAAAGATTGGAACTATCAACTATTTCATCTTACTTTGTTCTATAATCAATCCCCTTGGAACCAGCAGTCGGGAGATCAGGAGATTCAGGAGATGTATTGCACTCAAAAAGTTTTTAGTCAAGAACCTTTCCAAATTATTGAGGAGCAATGATGTCAGTTTGAGGACTAAGGTACACCTGATCCAGTCCATGGTCTTTTTAATCATTTGCTAAGTATATGAGAGCTGGACAAGAAATAAGGAAGACAAAGGAAGAATTGATACCTTTGAGCTACGATGCTGGAGAAGAGTACTGAATATCCTATGGACTGCTAAAAGAACAGATGTCTTGGAGAAAGTTTAGCCAGAGTGCTCCTTGGAGGCAAGTACAAAGTGTTGTCTCACATACTTTGGGAATGTTTTTAAGCCAGGTTATTCCTTGGAAAGGAACATCGTGCTTGGAAAGGTGGATAGTTAAGCAAAGAAGAGGAAGACCCTCAACCACGTGAACTGACACAGTGACTATAGCAATGGGCTCAAGTGTGTCAGAGATTGTGAGGATGGCACAGGACAGGCAGGGTTCAGATGTGTTATTTATTCCTAGGGTCACTATAACTCAATGGTACCTAACAACAACAACAACATTTGCATCACCAGTGCTAGAGGGTCTGCTATTGCTTGATACTGACTGCACATGATACAACATGTGTTGCCAAGGCTGTAAATCTGTTTGTGAGGAGATTGCCTGACTTACATGGAACAGCTGATGGATTTGAACTGCCAGAGATTCAGAGCCCTCTGGTCATCAGCAAAGTATACCATGGGCTATATAATCACTAGATACTTCCGTGCCTTCCTCAGTCACCTCAAAACAAGAGTATCTCCTAGGTTACCTTGCACCATGATGCAGCAGGACCACCTCTGTGTATCTTTGCCCAGTCCAAAGGAGCCCTAGTAGCGGAGTGAGTTATGTGTTGTTCTGCTATATGAAAGATGTTGTTATTGTCGTGAGCTGTCAAGTCAGAACTTGCCCAGAGCTGACCCTCTGGTGGATTTTCAGAGGTAGTTAATCACCTGGGAGGAGATTGTCCGTCCTCCTCCTGTGGAGAAGCTGGTGGATTTGAACCACCTGCTTTTGGGATTGCAGAGCAACTTTTTGCCACCAGAGCTCCCATAGGTGGATGGACAATCTCTTCTTTTTTAAATTTCGGGTTTTTTTACTTTTTCTTTTATTATTATTATTAATTTTAATGAAAGTTTACAGAGACTTTGGATTTCCATTTATTCATTGTTGCTTTTTCCTCCCTGCCCAACCTCCCTCCACCCTCAGTTCACTCTTCTCTTTGAAAAGTAAAAGAAAAATTCTTTCATTATTATTCAATCTCTCCCCCAAGTCCACTCCACCATGAAGTCTTTGTTCTGGACTCCTGTCATGACAATAATACCTAGGCATATATTCCTTTTAAACAGTTCTCTCTATCATCTGTTTCAATGCAGTATACATAATTTCTCCCATCTTTCTCAGTCTCCCTCCAACCATGTCAGTCTTGTTTTACTACAGTGGCACTATGCAGTATTTGTTCTTTTGTGACTGAGATATTTCACTCAGCATAATGTCCTCCAGGGTTACCCGTTTTGAATAGTATTTCATGAGTTCAGCTTTGTTCACAATAGCAAAGAGTTGGAAACAACCTAATGATCATCAACAAACAAATGGAGAAGCTGTGGTATATTCACACAATGGAATAGTATGCTGCATTGAAAAACAAGAAACTCTTGAAATCTCTTTTTGTGACAGTCGACAGCCTCAGAGGTCTCATGAGGAGTCTCTGGGAAAGGCTATTGACGTGATGGCTCTGGGCATTAGTTCAGGACAGCTCTGTTTCTGTGTCGCATGCCCTTCATAAGCAGCCTTCAATTATTTCTGATAAAGTGAAGCATCCTCCAAACATCCCCATACGTTTATTGTCATAGGTGCCTGGAGGTGCAAGCCCAACAAAGCTCTGATAGGCAGATTGGTAGAGACATAGATAAGTAGGCATTCAACTCAATACATGGTTGTGAAGTTGGAACTGATGCCGAGCTGCCTCTCCACTGGGCTTCTGAGCCTTAAATCACACAGAAATCCAACTTGCTTTAATATTGTACACACTGTCTGCTGTCAATACAAGCCCATATGGTCAGATTAAGCATATTGATGTTGGCAGCTCTCCTCTTCTGCCACCTCTGTCAGAAATCCCGCAACGTGCCGTGGGATGTGGCCTACGTCCTGTCCGTGGTCATGTGGTCATGACTGTTGTTGACAAAGTCCTCTAGAGCATGGAATGGATTATACTAGCTGAAGATGTGTAGTCTTCTTGATTATAACCATGGTACACTTAAAATCAATTAATATTCCAAAATTAATTAGAATGCATTTCACGGCTCAGGAATCTCACAGGTAAGACCTCGTTAAATGGAAAACATAATGAGGGATTGAGATGACAAGATAATCAGTGTACTCCACGTTCGCTTTGTCTTTTGTACAGGGAGGATGTCTTAAGACCTCAGGGACGAGCATTTCTCAGACAGACTTCCCTGATTAAAACCCACAGGAGAGGTATCACTTTGTCAAGTAGGAGAAGGATTAACTGCCTTGCTGGGACTCAGACTCCCTTAGAAGAATGTTTGTTTTACACTCTGAAAGAAATTATGAGATACGTGGTTGTTGTTGTTAAGTGCTGCCAAATTACTTCTAACACACAGCTGCCTGAGGTACAACAGAGCAAACGCGGCCGGTCCTGGACCAGCCTCACAGTTGCTGCTGCATTGAGCTCAGGGCAGCAGCCACTGCCCCGAACCATGTGGGTCAAGCTCTTCTTTATCACCGACCTTCCACTTTGACAAGTAAATTGTCCTTTCTCCAGGTTCTAGTACTTCCTGAAAACATGTCTAAGGTACGTAAGGCAAAGTCACAACTCTCACTTCTAAGCCGCATTCCAGTAATACTTCTCTCAAGACAAATGTATTCATTTTCCTGGCAGTCAACATGTATTTAACACTCTTTACCAACATAAAAGTTCAAGTACACTGACTCTTCTTAAGTTTCCTTTCTTCAAGGTCTAATTTATAGATAGATATAGATATAGATATAGATATAGATATATATGTGGATATAGATATGGATATAGATTGGATATAGATTAGCTATAGAGATAGAGATAGATAGAGATAGAGATAGATATGATATAGATATAGATATAGATTTAGATATAGATATATAGATAGATAGATGCTAGAGATAGATATAGATAGAGATAGCAATTGAGTCAGGCTGGTCTTAGTACCTTAGTATAAAACTTTACTTTCTCAGAAAGATTATGCAGAGAACTGGTTTTGCAAATTTGGGTATTTTAGACAGTCTCCCCATATGACCACAAAAATAAGCTTCTCCAATACTGTGTGTGCTCTTCTCGCATCAGAAGATGAAGTTAATGTCCCCTCTTCTTAATTGTGGATGGTTCCTGTGACCTTTCTGACAAGAAGAAGGTCGTAGAATTCTGTCTGAAGCCTTCTTGAGCTCACGTCGTATGACGCTGGCAGAGAGTGCTTCCTGCCTCGTAGAAACGTGCTCATTTGAGCCAAGGGTTTGAACGAGCTCAAAGTAGTTAGTCATGGCCTACTAAGTAAAACCAAAACAAACTTACATTTTTAAAATTTGGATAAAGTGGAAGGCTAACTCAAATAGGAAAAGTTACAGGTCAAAGCTCTGAAATGGGAGAGTTGGCGGAAGCACTGAATTTTTCCAAGAGCCTAACGGGTGACATCATAATACTGGCACCTGATGAAGACCTGCACACCTGGTGAAGGCCGTCCAGTGAGCTGCCGTCTTTGAGCCTGGGAGAGAGGTTTTCAGCTCAACCCATCAAAAACATGGCTGCTATTCAACTCAAATGCTGTCCTTGTTTTCTAAGAGGGAGATTCATTTTCTAAGAAGGTTTTTACCAGTATTTTCCTTTTTTATCAATTCATTGTTTAGTGTTCTGGTTCACTTAGTTTGTTTTGTTTTTGTTTTTTTTTGAAAAGTCAGAGAGAATATATTTCAAATCCCACATGTAAAGTTAGCAACCCATGCCCAGCTCTTGACAAGTGGCCTTTGGAGAAGTCTTAAATTCCATTTCCAATTTAAACTAAGAAGGGATGCTCTCTAGTATCTCCTCTTTTTTTTTTGTTTTGTTTTTTATTTTTTTATTAATTTAGTTTGTTTATTTTTCATTTCAATGAACATCTACAGAGATTTTGGAATTCCATTCATTCATTGTTAGATTTTTAAAGTGAATTTCACTGCATTGTCACTTCACCAACTCCAACTGGATCGAGTGGATCCCACACACTGCACTGTGAGTCAAGCAGGTCCAAGCTGCCATGGCTGGAGGTCTCAGCTGCACCCCAGGCGCATCCAAGCACCGGTATCTGACCACGTGACGTGCTGATGCGGTCCTCCTGACCACCCCGTGCCCTCCTTCTCGGCAGAAAAAGTCGGGGAGTCTATAGAATAAAGCATTACATTGAGCTTCAGAGTTATGGCTGGTGAAGAGAAGGGTTGTTACGCAGAAATAGATGGTAGACAGCTATGTGTGCCAAAGAACATTCCATTTAGGGATAGTTGCTGTAAAGTTTCCTTTTTTCGGAAAAGTTTTTTTTTTATCTGTTTTGTTAATTTTTTATATATTTCTCCTTTTTTATTGCTTTACCACAAGTTTTACCTTAGAGAATTTTTGAAACTATTCAAGATCATATCAGAGGAAGGAAAAAATAAGTGTGTATTAATGCCCTAGAATTAAGAATAAAATAAATTGTACAAGAGGTAAGGTATTTTGAAAGAATCTTTGCAGTGAGAAACCCTAGAAAGACATAAATTTTAAGAACAAAATCAAGCCCAAGGGCGACTTTTCTTTTTTCTTTTTTTTTTTTTTTTGTTTGTTGCTGATCACAGAATTCTTGGCTCCTGGCGGTCACTTATATGACAGGACAAAACAATTCCCCAGTTCTGTGCCAACTACGTGATTGTGGGTCTGTAGCAACCATCTCCTGGGGGTGTGGGGAGCATTCTCCACTGCGCTTCTCTTTTACAAAATATGATGTACTCTCCCAGGGCCTGATCTGCCAGATGGCACACTCGAAGTCAGAGAGTCAGAGTCTCCGCATTCTTGCACTGGTTGTATTCCTTCTAAGGCTAGCTTCTTCATTCTTCTGGAAGTCCATAGAATGGTTCTTATTCTTTGCCAAATCAGAGTCCCAGTGTACCACTTCCTTGGTGTTCCTTTTTCGTTGTGTAACTTTTGCATACATATGAGGTGAATACAAAGATCATGACTTGGGTCAGGTCTACCTTAGTCATCAAAGTGACATCGTTGCTCTTTAAGATTTTTAAACCGCTTTCCCCCTAGGAAGTTTGTCCATGAAATACAGAATGAATCGTCAAGAAATTGAAAAAAAGGCCTATGTTCTGGAATTTTTTTTCTTTTTTGGTAACTACACATTAAGGAAATGTGGTTATAATTCTAGAAGGGACAGAGAAGAGGAAAATTTCTTATGGGCAAAGATATTACATTTGAAATTTATGAAAGTTTCCTAGCAATAGTTAGGGTGGCCTGTGGCCCCTGTAGTTAGACTCAGAGGAAAGACACATATTTTAAGAGGTTCTTCAGCATCTGCTGTGAAGAAGGAAAAATGCAACAATGAATGAGTGGAAATCCAAAATCTCTGTAAATGCTCATTAAAATTAATTTTATATATATATAAAAGAAGGAAGCCATCAAGGAGAATCCTTCACTGATTTGGAGGAGACCATAGTTTCTTACGTTGCTTCTCTTCCTCAAAGAATTGTTATTGTTTATTTCCAGTGACATATAGAAATCAGTAGGGTGTACAAATGAATAGGTGCACAATTTCAGGTACATTTCTACTGGCTTTACTTATGGTCAGGTACATTTTAGGGGCTTTAAATATAAGCAGTCTATCACAGTGTGTTACAGAACAATTTTGATGACAGTTCTTTTCTTTCTTAAAATAATTTACCCTTGTAAGTAAACAGGAAGGCGTCCAGGTGGCATAGCTATGTTAGACTAGGTTATTAACATAAAAGTCAGCAATTCAAATCCACCTGCAGCTCTGTGGGAGGAAGATGATCAGGCTGCATCCATGGAGACTTCAGAAGTCAAATTTACTGTCACCGAGTTGGAACAGACTCATAGTTGACCCTCTGGTGGGTTTCCTAGGCTATAAATCTCACTGGAGGAGATTGTCTCCTATGACTTTTCTCCCTTCAAGGGGCTGGTAAGTTGAAAATCCCAGAGAGTGGGACCTATGGATGAACAGCTCATCTCCCTACGGTTCAGGCCACCAGAACGTCATAAGGAAGATTTAGAAAACCTGATGCAGAGTCTCCCAGGAAGCATCAGCTTGACAGCAGGGCTTGGATTGGATTAAGTACTGAGGGGCGTGGCTATCAAGATGGACTACATTAGACAGAAAGCTCTTTTGGACTCAGACTTGTGTACAATTTACTTTATCTTGTGCCTTTATAGAATATAAAAGATGTTTTCCTGGAGGATAATTATTTAGAACCAAGATCAAGTGCACACTACATGTCAATGATTTGAATCACGTTTGTTTTATTTACTGAGGCATACAACATGTTCTCTTTTAATTTCATAACCATTAATACAATTCTAGAACAGAAATGAACAAACATCCAAGAGTGAAAAGGATATTTCCTGATTCAATATTTAAAAAGAAAATAATGAAAACTGTCTACTTTCTGGCAGGGATTTTTCAGAGAAATGTGACACATTGTTTTCCAGATGTCTGACACATCGTGGGTATGCAGTGCATGCTTTGAGATGTGCAATCATTTCTGTTCTTGCCTTTGACCCAGTCTAGCCAGTGGTCACTCCTACATGCAAGTGGATGGCTTCTAGCGATTATCTGCCAGGAGTGTCATCTATCCACAGTGGAAAGCGTGCTTGACAAGGCAGTTATCTGCTGAATTTATCACTGCCCTAGGTGTTTATGATCCAGCTGATATTTGCTGAAGCTACAGAGTAAAGACAAGAAAGGCTTGTAAAACATATGATGTAAACGGGAACTCAGGAAACAAGATTACAGTCACTGTAAAATGCTTGTCACTTGATCACGGGCCACCATTCTTAAAGTCTTGCCATTCTTTTATTATTGTGGTAAAAATATATACATCAAAGAAGATGCCAATTCAACACTTTTTCACCTGAATAATTCAGCGACATTGATTATTGTGAAATCTTTACCACTATCTGTGTCTGAAGTTTTCTGTCATTGGAACAGATGTTTGGTGTTCCCTTGGCAATGACTTCCACTTTCCCCCTCAGTTCCACCCCTCCAAATACCAAACCTTTTCCTTGAGTCATTTCAGATTCGTGGCAACTCTCAGATTTCTGAGGCTGTAAATCTTTACAGAGGGAGATCGCTCTGCTTTCCTGAAGAGCAGCTGAAGATCTGAAATGCCTACATTTTGGCTAATAACCTAATACTTACTCTGTAACCTGTTGTGCACCATCCTTCTGTCTTCCAATCCTTGTAACTTCTAAGAAACGTTGGTCTGTATGTTGTTGTTGGATGACATCCATTTGGTTTGACTACAACTCATAGCAACTCTGTGAACAATAGATGGGAGCCTTGCCCTGTCTGCACCGTCATCATGACTTCTGTCTCATTGTCTTAATTGTTGCCGTCACCAAGTGAGTCCATCTTGGTGAGAGATTTCCTCTCTTCTGTCGAACTTTCTCCCTTTTGCGGTTTGATGTCTTTTCCCCTACACACACCACCACTTGAGCTCTTACCAGGAAAAGAATTGGTCTCCACATGTTTATGTGTTCTTGATATTTCACATTGATGGGATCCTACTACATTTAATGTCTTGGGAGGATGCTCATCTTTTCACCTTGTAGTGACTAGTGGACTTGAACCACCAGAAAAGCATGATTTTCAGCTTACCAGGGCAGCTGTCTCTGGGCTCATTCACTAGAGTTCCCTAGCACTTCTCAAGCCATCGTGTGTAGGAACTGCTTTCTGCTTACCCATTCTTCTGCTGATGGGCATTAGGTTGCTTCCACTATTGGATGTTAGGAATAGTGATGCAACAAATACTGATGTAGACATTTATGTCTGTGTGCCTGTCTTCTGTTCTTTGGAGTAAGTACATAGAAATGGAGTTTGGGGAACATATGACAATTATGTGTTTAAGATTTTGAGTAACTACCCTCCATAGACACTCCACAGTTTTCCATTTTCATTAACAATGAAGAATTTAAAAAAATCACCTCTTCACTCAAATTACTTTCCATTTATTAAATTACCTGTACAGGGCCTGGGTGGTGATTGTAAGAACATTGTCTTTTCATTAGAAGAACCAGGTAATCAGGGTAGGGTTTCTTGGCACAGCAGTGTCATGACCACCTCTGTGCCCATAGCATTGAGTCAACTGTCAAGGCACAATACCGGAATCAGGAAGAAAAATTGTGGTCATTCATGTCATTTAGAATGTGAGCCAAGCGGGTAGAGGTGGAAAGAAGTGGTTCACTTCTTCAAATGTGCCATTCCTATTTTAAATTCAAACACCTCTCCCCCTCAAGTCTCATTAAAAAAAGGATAGTAGTTCAGCGGTATCACTTTGGTCAGATTGATTCAATGTAGATGAGGAGACGCCGGACAGGGTAGACAGGAAACAATGCTCAGCACCGGACAGCGTCATTATATTCACTTAAAAAAGGTTTAAAATTAACCTCTTCGGCTGCTGAGATTAAATGTCAGTTCCTACCGTGTGCCAACTCCAAGTAGGCTCTTATATGATGATGCTCTGATGATTATTATTATCATCTCCCCACTGAAAGGGCATTCTGTGGCTGTCATTACTGCTAATAGTACAAGTGATAATAACAGGGGAAGTACCTTTAGTACTATACACCGATTTGACTTCTGACACATTTTAAAGTGCTTTCATAAGTTATTTCATTATGTTGTAGCTGATAAGAAGTATAGATTGTTTTTATGCTTTTCAATTGAATGGAAATTAGAAAAAAGTGACATAGTTAGACCCTAAATCAAGCGCAAGGAAGGCTCTGTTGATGTATGAAGAGCTAACATTTTTTTTTTTCCAGTGGAAGGATAAAATTTAATTCCACTGTTGTGATAAGGAATCATAATTGGAATCATGATTGCACAAAAATTCAATAAAATGCAGATGGAAGTTATTACAAATAACCATATAAAATGGCTTTAGGGATATTTTAAGGGAAGAATATAATATATTTATTAGGAAGTTCATGTGAAAGCTTAATAAATATAGGGTTGTTTTGTCAGTTTCTTTTCTATAAGAATAAATTGATGCTCTTTAAAATTGCCATTAAGCGAAAAGAATTACATGAGATTTATCATAGTAATGGCTACATTTATTGAATGAAGCCCAGGTACTATTTCAAGTGTTCAGCTGTTAACACCAGTAGGTTGATGGTTCAAACTCACACAGCTGCACCAGGAAAAAGGACCTCAACATACAAAGCACAGGGTCCCCATAGGGCAGCCGTACTCTGTCATAGCCTCATTATAAACTGCAGTAATAATAACATGCCTTCTGAATGCTCACAAAGAGAAAGGGACTCCAGGCATTGCCTCTGCAAAGCATCACTGAATTCTATAAACAAAAGTTATTTAATAATGTTTCAAATGAGGAAATAGAAATTGAAAAAAGCCAAGTATTTACCTGAAATTCTATGATTAAGATAGTGGAAGTAGCTAGATAGATTCTTAGCCAAACCAATCTTTGAAAGTAGCAGGGAAATGATCAATAATTATTAAATGTCCTTTATAAAAAGAGTATTGTCACAATGCAGATTCTGAGGGACCCATAGACTTACCTGACATAGTGGCCCACGTGGGTCTGTTGATGCAGTGGTTGAAGAATTTGGCTGATAACCAAAAGGGGAGAATTTCAACTCTGCCAGTGACTCTACAGGGGAAAAATGAGGTCATTTCCTTCTGCAATGATTTACAACTTTAGAGACTTTTCTAGAGCAGTTCACTTATAGGGTCTCTATGAGTCCAAAATGAGGTCATTTCCTTCTGTAATGATTTACAACTTTAGAGACTTTATAGGACAGTTCACTTATAGGATATCTATGAGTCCAAGGCCAGTGGGTTTGGATCAGGAGTTCAGAGAGGAAGCTCATGAGTTTGAGTTTCTAAATCACATTCCAGGTAATAATTTCAGCTGAGTGTTTGAAGATCTGGGTTGTCTGTCTACAGAATTATTAAAGTTATGAATTTATCTTTCTTGGTTTTATATTGTCTTTGTCATTGAGAGAGTTTAAGTTCCTATCCTTATTATTGTTTTAATAAATGGTATTGTTTCACTACATATAGCGGTGAGTTCACGTTTAAGGCTCTCTCTTGGGTTTAGTCGAGGTTAGTACCACAGGACCTGGCTCTTATTTCTGAAGGTGCCATCTGAGATGCTGTGGAGGACTCTGGCTAGACTGACCTACTTCAGAGAGGCTGAAATTCAAGAAACACCTGATGCCCTTGCATTTTGTTGTGAAACTCAAAGATACTTCTGTACATTTATCTATCTCCCAGGACCAATTTTGTGTCAGAATGCTCAAAGTCACATACATCTAAATGTCCTGGGATCTTCAAAGTTCCGTGTGTTGTGAGTCTGTTAAATCCAGTAGAGGATTAACTATATTACCATCAATAATTAAAAAGAATGGGGTAAGAAGGAGAGAGTGTGTGGGAGTATTAAGGATAAGGGTAGTGGGTAATCAATAAAAGAGTTCCATTGGTACAGCTGTTAAGCCCTTGGTTATAACCAAAAGCTTGCCACCAGCCACACAACCAGAGAGAGACATGGAAGTTGGCTTCTGTAAAGATCATAGCTTTGCAAACTCTATGGGACAATTCTCCTCTGCCCACGAGGGTCACTATGAGTCGGGATTGATTTGACCACAGTGAACTTAAGAATGCCTCACTAGGATAGAATAGGAAAAAGATAGAAAGTCTGCCCCATGCAATTTACAGCCTTGAAACACTAATGAAGGGTCAGCTATGAGCTGATTTCCTCTCAAAAGCAACGAGAGTGGACATGAGTTCATTAGAGCAATGTTGTAATTGTGAAATCATTCGTTGATCTGGCTAATATTTTAAAATGCTCTTTTTATTAAAGTGATTTCCTATCTTAGGTAAATATTATTTTTTTTAATCAGGAAATCAAAAGTTGAGTCGCATTGGGAAAATCAGCTATCGGGGACCTTTCCAGAGTACTGAAGTGCAATGATGCCAGTTTAGAGACTAAGGTGTATTTGAGACAGGCAATTGTCTTCATAATCGCCTGCTATCCATCGAATAGCTGAAGAATGGACAATGCTGTCAGAAGAAGAAACAATGCCGTTGAGTTGTAGTGTTGGAGCAGAGTATTGAACACACCGTGGACTTCCAAGGGAATTAGCAGATTTATACTGGAGAGGGTGAAATCAAGTTGCTCCTCAGAGGCAGCCAATTCTTTCAGAGCAGCTTGAACTTCTTCCTTCATTACCACAGGCTCTTGCTCATACATTGTTTTATGAAATTCTTCTGTGTCAGCCAATTCCTTTTGGTACAGTGACTGTATACGCCTTCCATCTTCTTTTAATGCTTCTTGGATCATTTCATATTCTGCCTAGAGCATCCTTAAGTGTTGCAACTCGTGGCTTGAATTTGTTCTTCAACTCCTTCAGTTTAAGAAATGCTGAGTGAGTTTTGCCCTTTTGATTTTCTGACTCTAAATCTTTGCACATTTTCGTTATAATACTTCGCTTTGTTTTCCCAAGCTGCCCTTTGAAGTCTTCTGTTCAACACCTTAATTTCTTTATTTCTTCCCTTTGCTTTGGCTTCTAGGTGTTCTAGTGCAACATTCAGAGTCTTATCTGACATACATCTTAGTCTTTTCTTCCTCCTCTGCCTTTGTAATGACATTTTCATTTGTTAGGGATGATATTCTTAATATCTTTGCTCATTGGTGTTCAAAGGCCTCAAACCTGTTCTTGAGATGGTTTTGAAATTTGAGTGGGATAAACTTAAATTCAACTTTTGGTTCCTGTGTATCTTATTTCATTTTCCTCAGTTTCAGCTTGAACTTGCATATGAGTAGTTGGTGGTCTGTCTCACAATCAGCATCTGGCCTAATTTTCATATCTGATAATGAGCTTCTCCAGCAATTCTTTCCACAGTGGTGATGAAGGAAGAAGTTCAAGCTGATCTGAAACAATTGGCCAAAAACAAGGTTCTAAGAGTTAACAGCATACCAATTGACATATTTCAACCAACAGACACTGTGCTTACTAAGCTGTGCCAAGCAATCTGGAGAACAACCTCCAGGCAAACTGACTGGAAGAGATCTATATTTGTTCCCATTCCAAAGAAAGGTGACCGGACAGAGTGCTAAAATTATCAAACAATATCATTACTATCACATGCAAGCAAGATTCTGTTGCAAATTATCCAAAAACAGCTGGAGCAGTACGTCAACAGAGAACTGCCAGGCATACAGGCTGGGTTTAGTAGAGGTCGTGATACTAAGGATATTCTAGCTAATGTTAGATGGATCTTGGCTGAAAGCAGAGTGTACCAGAGGGATGTCTTTGTTTCATTGACTATGCAAAGGTGTTTGACTGCATGGATTACAACAAACAGTGGCTGACTCTGAGAAGAATGAGAATTTTGGAACATTTGCTTTTATTATGTGAAAGCTATACTTGGACCAGGAGGCAGTCATCAGAACAGAGCAAGGAGACACTGTATGGTTCAAAATCAGGAAGAGTGTATACCAGGGATTTTTTCTGTATTCATACCTTTTCAGTCTATATGCAGAGCAGATCATCCAGAAGGCTAGTCTCTATGAGGAGGAATGTAGGAATGTGGCCTTGGGATTGGGATTGGAGGAAGATTCATCAACAACCTGTGTTATGTAGATAACACAAACCTGTTTGCTGAAACTGAGGAGGACCTAAAGCACTTGCTGCAGAAGATCAAGAACAGAAGACTTCAATATCGATTGAAGCTCAATATCAAGAAAACAAAATTCTCACCACTGGACCATTGGCAGCATCATGATAGATGGTGAAGAGATTGAGATTGTTTACAGCTTTAGTTTGCTTTGCTCCACAATCAACACTCTTGGCACCTGCAACCAGGAAATCAAGAGATTAATTGCATTGGGGAAAGTTAACTGTCAGGGACCTCTCCAGAGTGCTAAAGAGTAATGATGTCAGTCTGGAGACTAAGGTGCACCTGATCCAGGCCATGGTCTTCACAATTGCTTGCTCTGCATCAGAGAGCTTGACAATGACTAGGGATGTTAGAAAGAGAATTAATGCCTTTGAGCTGTGGTGCTGGAGAAGAGTGTCAAATATACCATGACGGCCAGGAGAGGGTAAAGCCAGGCTGCTCCTTGGAGGCAAGGATTCTGAGGTTTCATCTGACACACAGTGGGCATGTTGCAAGGAGGTACTCGTTCTTGGAGAGAGATACCATGGAAGTTTGGAAGGGTGGAGGAATGGAGAAAGAGAGGAAGACCGTCGATGAGATAGATTGATAGTGACTGGGGTACTGAGGGTAGTTATGTCAGAGATGGTAAAATTGGCACAGGATAGAGCAGGTTTCAGAACTATTGTACATAGGATCACTATCAGTCACAAGCAACTCAACAGCATAAGGACAAATACTGTATAAGACCATTATTGTAAAAAAAAAAAAGACCATTATTGTAGAAATAAAAAGATAGCTAGTAAAATATGTATAAGGATCCAAGGAGAGAGGAGGGTCAGAACAGAGGGGTGAGGATGGGCAGGGGGATAATCGTAGGGTTCCACAATTTGATAAGTAGATGAAGGGATGGGTAAAGGAAATGGGGAAAGATCCAGCATGGAAAGTAATGTATATGAACCTTGTAAGTAAGCCAATATAAAATTAAAGTGTTATTTAAAAACAAATCAGAGAGATTAGGATATACAACATATGGGATAATTACATTATATCACAAAATGAGAGAGTACTGGGGGTTTACTGACAAGGAGTTGTGCTGTCAATTCAAAGGTACATGGTTTAAATCGGTCAGCTGCTTGCTCCATGGGGAAAAAGATGGGCAAACTCCTCCTATGTGATATATCACCTTTCAAAACCTGCTGACTCCATAGCTGGGCTGGTTCTGACTCAGTGGTATATAACAACAACAATATCACAAAAAGGGAGATAATTAGGTGATACTGAGAATCACAGTTTAGCCACATTGACATGTATTTTTGAGATGCACAATTCAGTCCTTAAGATTGAATGTTGTTGTTATGTGCCATCAAGTCAGAACCAACACATAGCTGACCCTACAGTGAATTTTCAGAGGCTGTAAATGGCACAGGAAGAGCTTGCCTGCATCTCTCTCCTGTAGAGTAAGTGGTGGGTTAGAACTACTTGCTTTGGAGTTGGCAACACAGCTCCTTACCACTAGCCCACCAGAGCTACCTAATCCATACTGAGTGGTGTCAAGTTGTTCCCATTATTTATTTATTACAAGATAAAGTTACTTTCAAAACACTTAGTACTGTCGCAAATTTAAAATCATAACATGATGTCTGACTTACTACAGAATCTACTTCTCTATAAATATTGTAGATACACAGCTTTAAATAATTTACCAGACAGTCTATTGTTTTGAAAGCAATGTATAAATGTATGAAATAATAGAAAACCCATACATCTATCTGAGAGTTGAAAATCTGAGATGTAAGAAGTGTTTACTTTCATTTTCTACTTTCAGCTTAGTTGGCATTATGTCATTTCAAGTTCTGTTTTCTGTAGGGAACTCAAGAGCTATTCTTTCGTAAATAGCAGGGAGGCAAACAACTCTCACGTGGAACTATATGCTGACTGCTTAGAACAGCATATCCCAGGAAGCCTTGTTTGTTAATTTGTAATTTTTATCTTTTCACAAGATGTGCATAAAGAGAAACCTGTGGAATTGACTTAAATAAAACAAAATCATCAACTTGTAATGGTTTGAAACAATAAAATCTAAATTCCAAATCACCATTATCCGAAAATCCCTACATGACCTTGACTTTGCCTTGCATTTGAAACTCATCTCTGTTTGCTCAATCCACTCTAGATACATTGGCTTCCATGTAGGTTTTTAATTTTTAAAATATGTTAGCCACGTTATTACCTTGGAGTCTACACTCGTTCTTTTCATCTTCTGGAAAATTGGTTTTCTGGATTGTCGAAGTTATTTTATCTTCTTTAGTTTTATTCTATTTGGGTTTGTTGTGGGCTTTGGGTTTTGTTTTGGGTGTTTTTTTTTCAGGTATTCTTTCTCATTAAGCTGAAGCCATCTAGCCCATTGCTGTAGTCACTGTCAATCTATCTAATTTAAGATCTTCTCCTTTATTGACCTTCATGATGTCTTTTTCTAAGAAACCGTTTTCCCCACAACATTCTCAAAGTATATGGGATGAAGCTTCATTATTCTTGGCTCTAAGAAGCATTCTGGCTGCTCTTTTTCCAAGATATAACTGTTCTTTTGGAAGTAACATGGGGTATTCAGAACTCTTCTCCAACAGTACAACCCAAAGATATCTATTCTTCTATCATCTTTATTCATTGCTCAGTTCTCAGATGAATAAAAGTGATTGGAAAAATCATGGCTTGAGTCAGCTACACCTTAGTCTTTAAGTTGATATCATTACTTTTTAGCACTGAGGCCCTTGACAGCAGACTTTCTGAATGCTATACATTACATCTCCTGACTGCTGGTACCAAAGGTGTTGATTGTGGATCTAAGCAAGGTGAAATGGTTGACAACTTAAATCTCTTCTCCATCTATCATGATGTTGCCTGTTGGTCCATGGTGAGGATCTTTGGTTCCTTGATGTTGATATGCAGTCAATATAACATATTGTAGTCCTTGATATCCTGCAGCAAACACCACAGGTCCTTGCTTTCAGCAAGCAAAGTTGTGTCATCTGCACAATAATGGTTGTTGATGAGTGTTCCTCCAATCATGATGCCACATTCTTCTTCACAGAGTCCAGCTTCTTGAATGGTTTGCTCAGCACACAGCTTGAATAAGTATGGCAAAAGGATGCAGCCCTGATGTGCAGAGTTGTTGAATGCCAAAAAGTTGAGAATGAGTCATAGTGACACCATGAACAACAGACTCAAACCCTGTCCTGTGCTGTGCCATCCTCACTATCTCTGACACACTGAGTTCCTTGCTGCAGTCGCTATGTCTATCCATTTTGTTATGGTATTCTTCTCTTTCACTGACCCTCCACCTTTACAAGCATAATGTTCCTTTTGAAGGAAGAGCTTCTTCTAGCAACTAAGTGTGCCCTAAGTATGAGAGATTAAAATTCATCATCATTGCCTTCAAGAAGCACTATGACTGCAATTTTTCCAAGACATATTTGTTTGTTCTTTTGGTAGTCTGTGGTTTATTCGGCATTCTCCTCCAATATCACTACTCAAAGGCAACAATTCTTCTTTATCATCCTTATTCATTGTCCAGCACTCAGATGTGTAGCAAGGGATTGGAAAGAGCATGGCCTGAATCAGGCATCCTTTACTCTTCAGACTGACATATTGTCCTTCATATTGCCTTTTGGGGAGATCTCTCACAGCAGACTTACCTGATGCAATACGTCTCTTGATCTCCTGACTGCTGGTACCAAGGGTGTTGATTGATGGTGGATGCAAGCAAGATGAACTCATTGGCAACTTCAATCCTTTCCCCATCTATCATGCTGTTGCCTATTTTCCCAGTGGCAAGGACCTTTGTTTTCTTGAAGTCGAGACGTAACTCATAGTAAAGCCTGTGTGTAGTCCTTGAGCTTCTGTAGTGTTTCAAGTTCTCCTAACCTTCAGCAAGCAAGGTTGTGTTATCTTCAGTGTAGTTATGGTGAAAGGCTGACCACCATCTATGAAGTACATGAGTTTACTCTTCTGACTGTTTTTGTTCTTTTCTCCAATGGATCCCTGTTGGTAAACATTCATAAGGTACACACATATTTCCATAGCTTTCCCTAATCCTTTAAGACCAACCATTAGCTTTCTCTTCAGACTCCCAATTATCCATTTCTTCCAGATAAACCATCAGCAACTGATAATGAATTAGGATAAATCCATACTTCTGGACACGTCTCATTTCAGGAATGTATTCATTCAAACATATTGTTCAGAATTATTCCTAGTAGGTTATTGTCTTCCCACTATCCTTCAAGTTCACCACAGGATGTGAGTTTCTTTCCATTTTTTTTTTAAGTGATACCAGTGTACAGTGCAGAATCATCTACAGATCAACCTCATTTTGCTTGTACTTGGCTGGTTGATCAGAAAGAACACTTCATGTGGCCATGAGCTTAGTCTGAGAGAGAAGAGGTAACGCAATAATGGTTGACATCAGTGTCATTGGAACCACCTGTTCTTACAACATACCATTTCCAAACATGTCCAAGTTTGGTGTCTTATGTGCCATTTCCATTTGACGATAGGTTGCTGGCATTATGGATAGGTGGTTCAGACAATACCAGTTCAGTTAAGGTGGATACTTGATGTCTTATGATTAAGTATTCAATTCTATAAGTCTCAGTAGCATGGGAAAGATTTGTCTTCAAAAGGATGCTATATTAGCTGTCTGCAAAAGAGAGCACAGATGTGCTTCAAATTCTAGCTGTCTGTGGCATGATTTTCTGATACGTACTTGCTAGAGGCTCCAAATAACCCTTGTATTTGCTATGGAAACTTCATGTATCTTCAGA
This sequence comes from Elephantulus edwardii, assembly GCF_000299155.1. NCBI lineage: Eukaryota > Metazoa > Chordata > Mammalia > Macroscelidea > Macroscelididae > Elephantulus > Elephantulus edwardii. The sequence goes on along the minus strand of NW_006400330.1, from coordinate 107,219 downwards.
TATGCTGGCCATAAGGACCAAGTGGCAAAGAACTTTTCTGGCAAATCTTAGAGATAGAGCAGATTCTTTCCATACCTCCACAATAAAGTCAACAAAACAAGCCAAACAATTGTTTTGGGTTCCTAGCACAATATGAAAATTATCTTTACACTCTACTGTAGACACCAGCTCAGTCACAGAGGATTTGGTTTGGGATCCTTGTAAGTGCCCACTAGCATTGTAGAAAAGTGACAAAATATTGTGAGAATTAACAATATGTGACACAGAGATGCAAAGTGGGCACATGTTGGAAAAACGATACCTATATAGACTTTCTTGATGCAGTATTGCCATCAGCCTTCAATTTGTAAAAGTGCAATATCAGTGAAACACTGTATGAAGGGAAGTGCTCTAAAACTATGCATATGAAAAAAAGGACAAAAAGATACAATTGAGATATCATGAGTATGGAAATGCCGAAAGCCATTAACTTTTACAAGGCTGAGAGATCACAAAATAGCAATTGAAAAGCTTAGAATTTAGATATTTGAGAGATGCTTTTTTTTCTTTCTTTTTTTCTTTTTTTTTTTTACCTGATACAAAGATCTCTAAGTAGGATCCAACTAGCTGGGAACTCCTGTTCAGGAGCTCAATGTGTCAGCCCGGGGACCTGAAAGAGAAGGAATGTGGGTCAAAGACCCAAGAAATTCACCTATCAAAATAGAGCAGCCGTAGAAGCTGAGGGACAAACATTTAAGAACCAACATGCCCAGAGAGGCTACATTTACAGAAACTCAGACGCCCTTTCTACAACTTTCAGAAGTCTTACTAACGGCACAGTTCTTAGAATCACCACCGTTCTTGAAATGACTAATGTCAGTTACATCTTTTGTTCTTGGGATGCCATCATTTACAAAAACAAACTCAGATCCTAATTGATGTAATATATAATTCATGTTAAATTTTCTCTGGAATATGATTAGTTTTCATTTGCTTTTCAAAATTAGTGCAGAAGTGGTGGTATTTTTATCATCGACCCATGACTAAATATAGCGCTATGCTGCAAACTTACATAAAATATTTAGTTAAGCATAATTATACCACAAATGCTTATTCAAATACCCCTCTCAGAGATTTCCACTGTTGGCTTAAATCTAGACAGAAGAGGTAATCACAGTGTGATTATTCTGACCTTAAGACAGAGATTAGATAGATAGAGATAAACATAGAGATATAGATTAGATATATAGATAAGATATATATAATACATTATATATTAAATGTATTTAAATATATTATATATAAATATATTGTTGTTGTTTTGGAAGCAGGCGTGGCATCCACTTCCTAAACAACATGCCTCCAGAAACTTTAGGAACCTTGATAAATGTCAATAGTTGTAAACGGGCTTCTGGCCTTTTGTTCATAGGGTTGCTACAGAGTGCTGCTCAACTTGAAGGCAATCAACAACAGTTGTTGTTGTTAAGTGCTGCCAAATCATAGACAACTTATAGCGACCTTATGATTAAAAAGTCCTGAACATATATAACTTCATGGTAAGCTTTTGGAGTCGAGTGCTTTTCCGGGCATGTGTTTGACATGCAGGAGGTATAGCTGTAAAGAGGTAACTTGTGGTTGCTGTGATGCTGAAGACTGTGACAGTGATGTGCCAATCGTGGTAATGGGCACCCATGGTGGACAGTGTCGGCTGGAGCTTCCCAACTAAAACACGCCTGGAAGCAGGAGTGGCATCCACTTCCAAAATGGCTTGCCTCTATGTAAGAACAGTGCTCAGGCTGTTCGTTCATAGGGTCGCTATGAGCAGTTTATGACTCGACGGCACCAAACAACAAACAACAACTAAGTTCATAGAGTTTCCAGAGCCAAGCTATTTCTCAGAAGAGGATGTCACTCCTGCTTCTAAGCCTGTTTAATTTGAGAGCTCCACCAAACACTGTCTACCATGGATAACCATTAGCACTTTTAATACATCACCATCACAGCAACCATGAGTTATCTCCATACAGCAAATTGACAAACAGTGCCATACTGCTTAGAAGAATGTTTGTCTGAAAACAATAAAAACCAGGCCCAAGGGCTTGTGGCCCTCAAGCCCAAATGCCTTTTTAAATACTAGGCAAAGTCCAATCAGTTCACATCCAATTGTCAACAACAGACCACACCCAAGCCTAAACCAAAACAGAAAACACACCTTTGTAGAATCTAGTTGCTCCACTCATCTTCCTGAATTGGAAAGCAGCCCCAAACTAGCCATCAAAGGCCTTTAAAAACATGAGGCCAAATCCAATCAGCTCACGCCCAATTGTGAGCAACAGATGACACCCCAATACATAGATAGATAGATAGATAGATAGATAGATAGATAGATAGATAGTGTCTGGGGAGCTGAACCTTTCAAATATATAGGAGTCTATTCAAAACCATTATTGATTATTATTATCATCAAAACTATAGAGGCACTAGTAAAAAGGGACTCCTGGTCTCCATCTAAATAGACCTCTTCTGTGAGGTACAAAGAAAGAAGCTCTCTTAGAGAGCTCTGGTGGCCTACAGGCAAAAATCTGAACTGTAATCCCAGAGGTACATGGTTCGAATCCACTAGATGCTTTGCTGGAGAAGGAGGGGCAATCTCCTCCTGTACCAGTCAGATCTGATTTGACAGTACACACACACAAAATTTTTTTTAAAAAGTTTAAAGTGAAAGAAAAGAAAGTAGCTCTCTCAGCTAAGCCTGCGCTCACATTGGTGTAGAAAGATAAGTCACACACCCAGAAAAACTGCATTACTAGGTAAGATCTCATTAGAAGCCATGATATATGCTTATGTGCTTATAATTATATTTTGCAATCTTTAAGTGCTATTGAAATTGAGAGGATAGAAAAAAATTCCCTGGCAGACTTGGTGAAGCTTTCAAAAGTGCAGTGGAATCTGAACTTGATCTTGAAGAGTCAGTGGCTGCTCTCATCCACAGCCAGCATTGAGCATTGTAAAGCATTCAACTCCCTAGTGCTGGTAGAACACCGTGTGTCTCCAGTCTCTGAGTTCCTCAAGGGCATGATTTTTGTATGTCTCCTCCTGTCTGTCTAGTTTTCTTTAACAAGCAGCTATTATCCAAACATTGTGTTTTGAACCATAGTAGTAAACAAGGGTAGGAAGGTCAACAGCATGTGATTCTTGCAAGCAAACAGCTCAGGACATCACTAGAGAGATCAACGTGTAAATAGAAAGAACAACGTGACAGACATAATACCAGAGACCTCACCCTCTCCCTGAGATGGGCAGGCTGATGCACAGTGTGCAGACAACACTGAACGCAGAGCAGAGCAGCAAGGCAAATGCAGCAGGAGCACCTGGCCATAGGTTGCTGGGAAGGTCCCCAATGGCGCCTAGGATCTGGACATTTGTTTTAGGAGTGACAGTTTACACCACGAAAAATGAGAAAGCGCAAATGTGACATGAACTCATGGACAAATCAGCACCAGCAGGAGATCAACCACTCTACTATCAACCTGGTAGATGCCAAAAGAGACTTTTAAATATTCTCTAGACTATAAAGAAGAAAAGCAAAGGAAACAAACTATAAAGTAAAATAACTAGATGTAAGAGTGAAATGGCAGCTCAAGAAGAAGACATATAATCAAAGATGTTAACACATGGAGGTTTTTTTTAGGGGGGGAGAAAGAGAGAGAGAGAAAGAGAGAGAGAGAGAGAAGGGTCTTTACATTTCTAAGGCTGAAAAATTGGAGAAAATTTTCAGTCTTTGCGTTTTAAAAGTTAAGGACTCTATGGGCATAAGAAACATCATAAGGTGGAAGGAACATGCAGAGCTAATGGACCACAAAGAATTGGTTGATGCTGAATGTAAGAAGTCGCTTATGATCAATAGCTAATGATACACGAGAAGACAAAGATGTACTAAAGGCATTGGTTAAAAATTAGGCTTAAAAATTGAGTAAACACCAATTTAGGTATTTCAACAAAGAGATTCAGACCTAGACATACTCACTTATCCATGTCAAGTAATTTAGGACACAGCTACTCAGTCAACTGAGGGAAATGAATCATGATTGAAACTGATCCAACTGAATGTGAAAATTATTGAACAATACCGTCAGTATCATGTTGTTGTTGTCGTCATTGTTATGTGTCGTCGAGTCACCTGTGACTCATAGCGACCCTATGTACAACAGCCCTAAACCCTGCTCTATCCTGTGCCAATCTTATTGTCTCTGACACACCTACCCCCATAACCGCAGTCATTGAATCAATCCATCTCATTGAGGTTCTTCCTCTCCTGTGCTGTCCCTTCACCTTCCCAAGCATGATGTCCCTCTCCAAGGACTGGTCCCTTCTTGCAACATGTCCAAAGTATGTCAGAAGAAGCTTCAGAATCCTTGCCTCCAAGGAGCAGCCTGGCTTCACCCTTTCCAGGATGAACTTGTTTATTCTCTTAGCAATCCATGGTATATTCAACACTCTTCTCCAACACCACATCTCAAAGGCATCAACTCTCCTTCTATTATCCCTTGTCATTGTCCAACTTTCTAATATATAGCAAGTGATTTTAAAGACCATGACCTGTATCAGGTGCACCTTAGTCTCCAGAATGATATCATTGCTCTTCAGTACGTTGGAGAGGTCTCTGAAAGCAGACTTTCCCAACACTATATGTCTTTTAATTTCCTGGTTGCTGCTGTCAAGAATGTTAGTTGTGGAACCAAGTAAACTAAAGCTGTTTACTATCTCCATCTCTTCATCATCCATCACGATGCTGCCAACTGACTCAGTGGTGAGAATCTTTGTTTTCTTGATGTTGAGTTTCAATCCATATTGAAGGCTGCAGTATTATACACAGTTAAAATATTGCCGAAGATCATTAAAAGATGGCTGGAAGACCACATCCAAGGGGAATTCAGAGTGTCACGCTCAATTGAGAAGAAGCAATGAAACAAAGTATTGGGCCTCAAGTGGATCTTGTTTTAGGAGAGAATACCAGAGAGAGAGTTCCTTGTGTTTTAATGACTGAGGCATTGCCTTGCATGGATCATAATGTTACAGATGATATTGTAAAGAATAAGAATTCTATAACACTTAATTGTGATCATGTAAAACTTGTGCACGGAAACATGAAGCAATCTATTCAAATAGAACAAGGGGATACTGTATGGCTTAAAATCGGGGAAAGTGTATTTCAAGATTGATCCCTTTCCCTGGGGTGAACAAACACTCTGAGTGACTGGGTGTTATGAAGAAGAGTTCAGCACCAAGATTAAAAGAATACTAATCAACAACCTTCAATATACAGACGTTACAACCTTGCTTCCTGAAAGTGAAGAAGACTTAATGTACTCACGGTAGATAAAAGACTATAACCTTCAACATGGACAACCTATCAAGATAAACAAAACAAAAATCCTCAAAACTGAACCATTAGACAATATCATGATAGATGGAGAAAAAAAAATTGAAGTTGTCAAGGATTCTATTTTATATGGACCCACAATCAACTCGCAGCAAAGAAGCAATCAAGACACAATCAACATATTGCATTAGTTAAATATGCTATCAAAGACTTTTTAAACAATTGTTGTTGTTGTTGTTGTTGTTGTGTGCTGTCGAGTCGTTTGCGACTCATAGCGACCCTATGCACAACAGCCCTAAAACCTGCTCTATCCTGCGCCAACTGCACTGCCTCTGACACACCCATCCCGATTACCCCAGTCACTGAATCAATCCATCTCATAGAGGGTCTTCCCCTCCTGCGCTGTCCCTCCACCCTCCCAAGCATGATGTCCCTCTCCAAGGACCCGTCCCTCCTGGCAACATGTCCAAAGTATGTCAGACGAAGCCCCAGAATCCTTGCCTCCAAGGAGTAGCTTGGTTTAATCCTCTCCAAGATGAATCTGTTTGTTTTCCTGGCAGTCCATGGTACATTCAGTACTCTTCTCCAGCACCACAGCTCAAAAGCATCTACTCTCCTTCTGTCCTCCCTAGTCATTGGCCAACTCTGTGATGCATAACAAGCGATTGCAAAGACCATGGCCTGTATCAGGCGCACCTTGGTCTCCATTTAGTAAGCAGAAATCATAACTTAAAGAAAACACTGGATCTGATGCAAACTAGGGTATTTTTAAGTGCCTCATACGCATGTGAAATCTGGACAATGAATAAGGAAATCTGAAGAAAAACTGGTGCCTTCCCATTGTGGTGCTGGTGAAGAACATTAGATACACAACAGACGGACAAAAGAATGAGCAAGTGTGTCTTAAAAGACGTTCAGCAAATGTGTTCCACAAAGGCGGGAATGGTAAGACTTCAGCTCTCATGCGTTAGACATATCCTAGCAAAAGGACATGATGTCTGGACAAGTGCAGGGTCAGCAAAGAAGCAGATCCCAGAGAGATGGGCTGATGAAATGACTGCAAGATGGGCCTGGGGACAGTGAGAATGGGCAGGATGTCAAAGGCTTGGGAATGGCGTTGTTCTGTTGTAGACAAACTTTGTTGACATCCACCAGGTGATCTTGTGATAAAAAACGGCACTGCAATCCTGATGGCACAAAGTTCAAATCCACCAGTTGCTCTGTAGAAGAAGGCTAGGCAGTGTCCTTCCATACGATTTCTTGCCTCTGAAAACCTGTTGGAGGGTTGGTTATGAGTCCGTTCCAACATGCCAGTACACAACAACAACTGCAATCGTATATGATGATAAATGTTGGGACAGATTGAAGTGGTTTTTGAAGGACAAATATTTCTGGAAGTCTAAAATATTGGATCTCAGAGATTTAGTAATAAAGAATTAAAAATGTCTCATTAATAATATTTTTATATTATTTGTTGAAAGTTTCATAGTTTGAATATTATGTGCTAAATTTTAATGAAAAAAAAAAACCCTTGAACATAAAAAACTTCACATAAAGAATGTCCTTTTATGTCATACAATCTAAAAAAAACAATTACTGTGATTTAAGTGAAAATTTACCAAGTATATTTTTTTTAGATAAAGCAAGACATGTTGCTTGTTTTCAACTCAGATTAGGAATCTAATTAAGAAACATGTATCTACATGGAATACCATTGGCTCCCACCATGTCACAGAAACACACATAAAGTAAACATTAAGGAGTCCAGACAGTTCCAGTTGCTGGAATTGGATGAAAGTTGCTAGTGTTCCTGTATAGAAGATTATAAGGAGGGAAAAAATTATGCACGTGTATTCTTTAGGAATGTACAGTTGTAGAAACTATTCTTTTGGAAATAAGACTAATTAAAATAATAAATATTGAAGCACTTTGGAAATCATACAGTGACACTAATTGCCTGCATGAATAACCTTCTCCTTTGTCATTAGAATAGAACTGAATTATACTTGGTATATCATGACTGAATATTTTGGTCATAGATACTGTTTAAGAATCCTGATCAAAATTTAAAAAAAAAATCCTGCTCGAAAGGATTAACCAAAATTTTAGACTGTAAGTACCACTGGAAATCTTAAAACCAAACAATATTTTATCTTTACTAGTGTAAAATGTCTACCTTGAACATTATAATTTTCTACAAACTATCTTTACAGGCTTGGAGGTACATCAGCTTGCAAGACTACATACTTAGGAGTAGTGAGGTTATGTTAATGTGGAGGAACAACTCAGAAGAGGAGCATGTGTAATTGGAAAAATGTGATCAAATCACTGAATTGTGCATTTAGAAACCAGTGAATGGGTATGTGTTTTACTGAGCATTTCTCAACAACAATAAAACATTTTTATAAAAATTATACAGTACTACATGAATACAGGAAATTTACTCAAACAGTACCAGTTACAAAGAAGCAGGAGCCAAGTTAGAATCAAAACACACTCCTCCACATTCCTTCCCTGTTTCCTAATCCCTATTCCCACTCTGAATTGAAGACAAGTTAAATGTTTGCTAAGCCTTGAAAAATGCAAATAGAAGGGATTCCACACTCACTACCATGTAATTTAAATGTGTGGAGATAGATGGGTTCTTTCTTGTTGAGTTAGTAATTCAGCATTGTCTAAATTTCATCTACAAACTTAAATGTCAGCTTTCTTTGCTGTTGAATTAAATTTCCTCTTGACATTAGCAGCCTATTGTTTGTTAGTTTTTATACTTCATCATTTTTTGTTTACTTAACTAAAAATATTGATTTTAATATTCCTCCTTTTGATTTAGAACTTTGTATGTGGTGGATGACGCTGACAGTTGCAAAAGTTAATAACTTATTGACAAATACATAGGACTCCTCAAACAGTAATTAATGTCAGTAAAAATAGCACCACATTGTATCAAAACATTAATAAAGAATGAAATAGGGCACTGTCTACTTTTCTTAAGACTTTTTAGATAGATATGGTGAAATGTCCTAAAGTGATATTTTGATTTAACTTTGAAATTGGAAACCTTAACTATTAATAACTGCTAAGAAGATAT
>NW_006400330.1:43922-95441 GCF_000299155.1 Elephantulus edwardii | reverse complement strand
GGGACGGCGCAGGAGAGGAAGGCCCTCTATGAGGTGGATTGATTCAGTGACTGGGATAATTGGGATGGGAGTATCAGAGACAGTGCGATTGGCACAGGACAGAGCGGAGTTCAGGGCTGTTGTACATAGGGTCGCTATGAGTCGCAGGCGACTTGACGGCACATAACAACAACAACAACATCAGAAAGATTAGGCTTACCCAACTCGACTTTCTCTGTTAATTTCCTCAGCCTTCCTAGAAGTTGTGTGTAAACCGTGGGATGATAGGAAATAGAATTTTGAGTGGTGATGCTTTAATATTGGGGCTAAAGCATTACAAGTCAGTGTGATTCTACTATTTCTCTTTTCTTGTGAGCCTTTGCCTATAGAGACCCCATGATGAGGTCTCAAAACCTCAAGAATTCAAAAAATAAAGACCCATTGTTGTGGACCACCAGATTCTTACTCACAGCAAGCAAACATATTAAAGAGCAGACGTGGGCCAGACTGTGCTTCTGGCTTCTCTATCTGTTCATGGCAGCAAACCTTCAGGGCTTCCCTTCCGTGGTGCCACCTGTGAATCTCATCTAATGGCCTTTAGAACAGGCTGGGACTTAACCACAAGTCATCTGTGTCACTCAGGGAACAAATACTTTCCAAAAGAACTCAAATCTCTATGAAATTTGTCAGCTCCATGTTAGATTTTGTGGCAAAGAGAAATACCTGCTTGTTGTGTTTAACCAATATAATGTCTCCATTTGAACATTTTAACAGTTAGCGTTAATTACCCTGACAAAAATATACATGCTCATGAAAGGTTTAATGTTTTTTGCACAAACTTCCAACTTAAGAAATTATCAAGTCTCGCTTAAAGATAAAAGAAAGGTTTGTTAATAATAAAATGAAATACTGCTGGAGAAATTAATATTGCATTTTTTAAAGTACTACCTTAACTACAAAGGTGAGACAGAAATAATTGTAATAGAAGATATCTTGAACTCAAAGGTCAGGGTGAAAAATAAGCTCCTTATCTGAAAGTATTTATGCGACAATCTGCAGCCTATATCATATCAATACTATGAGATCTTGAATTTGTAATAATCTGTAGTGATATGTCGGGGGGCCCTGAGGGCACAGTGGTGAAACCCTCCACATCTAATCAAAAGGTCAGGGAGAGGAGTCCAGCAGTCACTCCATAGGAGACATGACCATCTTCATCTGTATTTACAACTTTAGGACACCTCTGGGACAGTTCGGCTCTGTCCTCTAAGGTTGAAAGAGGTCAGAAGCAACTCCATGGCCATACTTTATAATGGGTTATAATACATCATTTAAGAAACTAAGAAATAAATTGGTACTTCAAGAACCCATTTATGCAGCAATTCGCGTAGATTTACCCTACGAGCATTGAAAACATCCTCCTTGATGTAAAAATTATTCTTGATATATTTCACTAATTCTTTTTCCTCATAAACGCTTGAATGATGCTGCCACATTCCAACTGGACCTTTTAAATAGTTCCTGAAAGTATCTACAGAGGAGGAATTACTTCTGAACCTACAGAGTGTTATCAATGCAGCGAATTACTTTTGAATAAATTGCTTTCTTATGAGAGACGCTCAGTGATCAGTGATGTGTGAAGGAAATTCTTCATGCCACATTTTGCTAATTACTTTAAAAAATCCTATTCCCTGGGGTATGACGTCAATAAGTTCTTTAAAATGATACGAGGAAATTACTTTTGTTTCTCCATAATCCTGTTAATTGATGAGTCTGTGATGACTGAATTCGAGTCTCTCATGGAGCATACCTTCAATCACCGTAAGATGATACGTGACAGGGAGACAAGGACAAGAAAACAGACCTCCGGAGGGTCTGGATGGGAGGTCAGCCTCTGGCTCAGGGCTGGGTTTGAGGAAGAGTCACATGGTACTCTAATAAAGGTGTCTTCCTGTGTCCACACCACTTGTGCAAACACTTTGGCTTCTGTCGATGACCTATTTTCCTTCTGGGGCCTATGTGAGCAAGTTTTTCCAAAGGCCTGGGAAGCCCTCTGATGCTAGTCCCTGCCCATCATGCTATGTTCACTGTCTCCCAGTTGATGCTGATTCCTAATCTCCCTTCAGGCAGAGCAGGACTGCTCCACAGAGGTCCACGGCTGTGCGGACTGTCTTGTCTTCTGCTGGTGGACTCCAGCCAAGGATCTACAGGTTAGCAGCTAAGCGCTTGGTGCCACCAGGGCTCCTGTGAGCTGTCCAGTAGTTAAGATGCCACATATGTTGGGCCACTGCCAGTCTGGTGACGTGAGCACGCCCTGGTGACCGCAGGAAGGAGCCCTGGGTGTGGTGTGTGGTGTATCTAATCACTAACTGAAGGATGGTGTAAATCTACCATCTGCTGCATGGAGAAAGACGGCCAATCTCCTCCCACAGGGATGGCCTTCCATGATGACCCCGGGGAGAACTGCTATGAGCCAGCACCTACTGGGCAGCAGTGGGTTTGGGGTCTGGGTATGATTCTAGGAGGAACCCAATCAGGTGATGCCTCAGCTACAAACTGAAAGGTTGAGAGTCAAATTCACCCAAAGGTGCTTTGCAAGGAATGCCTGGTGATCTATCTCTGGAAAACATTGCTGCAGTCAGTGTGTTGCTTCATCTTATCTGAAGCTTTCTTTTTCACTGACTGACTTCTCCAAGCAGAATGTCTCTCCAGTAACTTACATCTCTTGATAAAATGCTCAAATCATGTGAAACAAAATCTCCCCCTTCTTCCTTCTAATTGTGACAGCAGTTCTTTCAAAATAGACTTGTCCACTCTTTTGGAAGTTTAAATACATTCAATATTCTTCACCAATGTCATAATCCAAAGGCATCAACTTTTCAGTTACTTCGTTAATTGCTCAACTTAAAGACTATGAAGCAATTTAACATACCATGACTTGGGTAAGGAGAACCTTGATTGTTAAATTGGTATCCTTGACCTTTAACACTTTAAAAAGGACCTTAAAAACAGGCTTCTTTTTCCTCCCCCCGTGTAATATGTAATTTTGTTTCTTACCTGCTGGTTCCATGGGTGTTAATCATATCTCTGACCAAAAATGATTACGTATCACCTCCAAGATAGTATGAGGATAAATAGATTTCCCTAAAGCTATTGTTTAAGTCCCTAAATTAGAAGGTGTGAGGACTTAACTTGTAGTCATTAAAGTAGACAGTATTTTTCATGGCTTTGAAGGGCAAATATCAGAGTACCTTCTCAATCTATTCTGAAGGATATATGTCTGCAGATGGGGTGTTTGAACAAATATTAATGTCTTTTTTTTAAATAAAAAACCCCAAGAGATGCATTCTCCTTTTCATGTTCACTTACGTTTGACAGTTCTAAATCAATTACAAAAGGTACTTGGCAGTACACCTTCTAAGATCATGGTGAGCTTTATAATGGCTACCCTCTGGCAAGCTTCCTGGGACTATTTGAAATGCACGCGATTAAAGCAGGTTTGTTGAATGAGCTATAGAGTGGCTGGTTAATGCTCATGATTTGAAAGGGCCTGTTCCTGAGAGTTAAAGATATAATCTTAATGGAAGCCGAGGGCCACATGACATCTTACTCCAGTGGTACAACTGATAGATTCAAACGACCCATCTGTCAGAGAACAAGTGTCCACTGGGCCACCAGGTCTCCTGACTGGATGTTAGCTCGTTGCTCTATGGCTGTGGATTTGCTACAGCAAAGCTAAATATGTAGCATAAACCAGAATTGACTTCTGATAGGTTCTCCAAGGCTACAGAGGGTAGACTGCCGTACTTTTCTTCTGTGGAGAGTTTGGTGGGTCTGAATCACTGCCCTTTCCACTAGCAGCCTAGAACTTGAATACTGTACACTTAAGTCCCTCACTCCAAGTTGACCACACAGAAGTTCTGCATGGTATTCACAATTACTTGTCATACATCAGAGAGCTAGACAATGACTAAGGATGATAGAAGAATCAGTGTCTTTGAATTGTGGTGCTCGAGAAGAGTATTGAACACACACAGACTGCCACGAGAACAAACAGATCTGATCTAAAGGGATTGAAACCAAGTTGCTCTTTGGAGACTAGGATTTTGAAACTCTGATATAGTTTGGGCGTATTGCCAGCAGGGACCAGTCCTTGGAGAAGGACTTCATGCTTGGAAGGATGAGGAGATAGCAGAGGAAAGGAAGACCTTTTATGAGATGGACTGATATTGTAACTGGGGAATGGGAATAGGTGTGTCTGAGCCCGTGAGGTTGGCTCAGGATGGGACAGAGTTCAGAGCTATTGTATGTAAGATTGCTATGAGTTGCAGTTGACTAAACAGGCCATAACAACAGCAATAACTTTGTGATATTTGGGGTTGATTGGTGTCATAACTGAAGGCGTTTTGGTTCTTAAAGTTATTGATGATATGATTCAGTGGGACAGAACATTTACAGCATAATTTAAAAGAAGTCACAGCTACTTTGCAACTTGGAAAAGTTAGCGTGTCCCTGCTCCCTCAATTCCATCAGCCATTGTGGCATTTTAGCTCTTGTTTGTCAGCTTTTGGTGGTTTTTTTCCCTTCTTTTTACACTGTTGTTGTTGATGACCCTCCAGTCAGCACAACTCATAGCGACCCTAGACCCTATGAACAAAAGGCCTGATACTTTTCTAAAACGATCGACATTTATCAAAGTTCATAGAGTTTCCAGAGGCATGTAGTTTAGGAAGTGGATGCCACGCCTGCTTCCTATCAGGAAACAAATGCAAAGATGAAAACTTGAAAAAAATCAGCTTTCAGATTGCCTTCTATCAGCAGAGTCTGGTCCACCATGGACTAGAGTTCTCGAAGAACATCCTTGACTTAGGGGCAGGACAATAAGCTGCAAAGTCCTAGAAATGTAAATACAGACTCTCTGGCCTCGGCACTTGGACTCTTGAGTTTTCACACACCTTGAGGTGAACTTGATACATCTTTGCAGTATAGTATCAGACTTTCATGGAATCATTCACTACGTTGATGAAAGAAAGGGCTTTGCGACGCTCTCGTGGTTACTGTTAGTTCACTTCTGCTTGCTAAGCCACTGTTATGTAACACTTGTGTTAGAGCAGACTTAGAGACCCAGGGTCCTGGCAGGTAGCATGAAGCCTTTGATCAAAAGAGATTTAGAAACTCTTGCTTTCCTCTGGAGAGCGCAAAACTGGCATCAGGCCCTGCTGCTGACCGGGACATCACCTTGGTAAGAGACCCCAAGATAAAGGCCTTATATCACTGTCCAGGACTTGCCAGCCTCCTTCTTTACTGTTCTGACCCGTTGGAGCGACTTTCCAGTTATTGGCCCGGAGTCGGCCTGGAACAATGGCCTGTGAAAACCTCATCCAGCTTCCTTTCATTGCTGACTTTTACTTTACTGCAGAAACTTTTACTCAGCCTTCTCAATGGCACGTCCTTCAATTAAATGCAAGCAGTGTTTTGATTGGCAGATGCATTGAAGGGAGCCAGCTTGACTAATTTTATTTATTCTCAGTTTAATCTGGTGGGGGAATCTTTGTCTGAAAAAGCATAACTTGAATGTGCTGTTACATTCTTTGATTCCTAAGCAAGTAGCAATCACATCCTCTTCATGGTGCTGAATAAGGCAGATTCGTGCAAGAAAAGTTAGTGCAATTTCCCAAAAACTTGTGAAGGTCCAGAGAGCAGATTGTCGCTTAGAAGACACTCTTCTAGGAAGCAGCTGGGGACCGGGGGTGGGGGACGCGAGAGGAAGCAATGCAGATGAACACATCAGTCAAACTTCTGTCTAAAATTCCTTATGAAAGTAGCAAACTATGTGTGGGGGAGGAGTTTGTTTTTAAATAAAATTTTATTTTATATGGTTTACTTTCAAGGTTCGTGTACATTGGTTTTTCACACCAGATCTTTCCCTTTTCCTTTACTCACCTTCCGTCCACCCATCAAGTTGTGCGAACTGTGCCAACTATGTTTTGAATCAAAGCTACTTACAAGTATAGTGCAGATGGGCACTATGACTGTGAATTAACCCTGTGTGACTCATATACAGGTGCACCTTGTGTAATTAATGCGATGTCAGGGGACCTTGGTGGTTCAGTAAAAGAATTCAAACTAAATTCTGTCTGTCTGTCTTTGAGGGTTTTGCTTGCTTGTTTTTTGTCTCTTACATTCATTTTTAAGGGAAAAAAATCTTGGCAAGAGTGTAAGACAAGGGATATTGTGCCACATGCTTTTACATTCGCAAATACCACAGACTGCTTAAAGAGTAGGGAACCCTCTCTGGTAGCCTAGTGTTAAGAAGCTGTGCTCTCCTCCCAAAGGCACAAGGTTCAAATCCTCCAGCTGCTCCATGGGAGAAAGGCAGGCTACCTCTCCCGGTGTGATTAAATTGCCTCTGAAAAGCTGTTAGAGGTTCATCTATGAGTTGGTTCTGACTCAATAGCACACAACAATGAGAAGAATAAACAAATCTATCCTGGAAGACGTACAACCAGGTGGTCCTTTAGAGGCAGGGACGATGAAAGTGTGTCTCCCATGGTAAGTGGTCAGGAGCTGCGACTCCTTGAGGGGAGGTGGGAATCGTGAAAAGTGAGGAGCAGTGAGGGAGAGAAAGGCGATTCAGGAGATGGGCTGACACAGCACTAGAACAACGGAGACTGTGAGGACGGGCAGGGTGGGGCCAGCTTTCCACCTGCCGCCCAATGGTCTCATTTACTGTGCTTCACGTTAGGTGGAGAACAAAGGCTAGTGATGTGGGCCAAAGGAATTCATTTTGTAATCATTAGATGACTCACTTAAAAAAATGTAAAAACCATGGCTTTTACACTATCAAAATTCTGCCATGATGTTTTCACTTAGTTGAAAATTTTTCTTGACAAGTTTTTTATTTGGTTTTTGTTTTGATCCTGTGTTAACAGACAATGGGAGAAGGCGTGACTAACGGTGAGTATTTAATATGGTAAATGGCAGTAGGCAACTCTTAACTGTCCTCCGCAAGATAAACACACGGCATTACACTTATTTCTTATCTCGACAGTTTTTTGTCCCTAAATCGGTATCAGGATTTATAAAACCTTTAGTGAAATACTGTATTGATTTTGTGAGTATGGAGGGGGTGTTATGAATTATTATTTTGCCATTTTCTCTTTTTACTAAGCGCTTTGGTGTTTCGATACAGTAGAGAGCATGAGGAAGCTCTGGTCATCTAGTGGTTGGGGAGGGGGGTGCACTGCCCACCCAGAGGGCCTGTAGTATCAGAGTGCCCTGATCATCGATCTCTTTCTCATTCCTCCTGAGTGGGTTCCGAGTCTTAGCAAGCCACTCTCAAGTTTCTGAGTCTGTAGTTCAGAAGAGTAAGAAACTCTCCTTAATCCCAAGGTGCTGCGGATGGATTTACAACTCCTGAAGACGCATGGCTTTTGGGTTAGTAGAGCAGTTTGCTATGAAATGAAGTACACTGTCAGAGATCCCTAACAATACCTATTGCAAATCACTTTCTTTTTTAAATATTTGTTTATTTAAAAAATTCTTATACATTGTTTTTCACATCAAAACTTTTCCATTTCCTTAACCCCACCCCACCCCATCAAACATCAAATTGTGTGAACCTATGGTTAACCACCCTTCAGGTGAAGGCTGTTTCGTCTTTCTCTAGTGGAGTGGTTAATGAATTCCACCTGATAACTTTTTCGGTGGCAGCTAAATACTTAATCTACTATATGATGAGCCTTCCTCATAGAAGGGTTAGACTGTACATATAATGGAGAGTATTTCCAGAAGAAAGAATGACTCTAATAAGGATTAAAGATTGAAGATTTTTAAAGAATGAAATCAAGGAGAGGAGATAGAGGAACAATTGAATCTCATAGCATATGAAACCATCATGGACAAACTGACAAAATAAACTCTGTTAACTGGAGACTAAGGTGCACCTGATCCAGGCCATGGTCCTTGCAATCACTTGTTATGCATCAGAGAGCTAGACAATGACTAGGGATGATAGAAAGAGAATTGATGCCTTTGAGCTATGCTGTTGGAGAAGAGTATTGGATATACCATGGACTGCTAGGGGAATAAACAGGCTCATTCTGGAGAGGGTGAAACCAAGCTGCTCCTTGAAGGCAAGGATTCTGAAGCTTCTTCTGACATACTTTGAACATGTTGCAAAGAGGGACCAGCCTTGGAGAGGGAAGTCATGCTTGGGATGGTGGAGGGACAGCGCAGGGGAGGAAGATCCTCGATGAGATGGATTGATTCAGTGACTGGGGTAATGGGAGTGGGTGTGTCAGAGACAGTGCGATTGACAAAGGACAGAGCAGGGTCTAAGGCTGTTGTACACAGGTTAGCCATGAGTCACAGGCAGCTCCACAGCACATAACAACAACAATAGCTAATGTTTAAGATAATGCAAAGGAAAATATGTTCTTTAGGAACAAAGTTATTAAAATTATATTTTTACAAAGTTTTGTTATTTGAGTAACCACTTCTATTTCAGTCCAAGTTTATTTTTCCTAAGGTTTACTTCACTGTAATGTTTGAGTATCTATGAACTAGAAGTTCATATTTTAAAATTATAAAAGAAATTAAATCATAGAATTGATATTTTCAGTCTGATGAAGATTCTATTCAGTCCCATATTCTCTGTTTGAATTTGTTGTCACAGGATCAAGCTCATCACAATAGTTTAAAATTAATTTTGTATTATAGCCAATATTACCTAGACCAAGTTTAATTTAATTTCTGCTGTTTTTTTCAATGAAATATTGCATCAGAATGTATCATGCATTTAAATTTCATTTCAGACTTAAAATGACATGATCTGTGACAAATGCTTTAATTTATCATGCTAATAGGTTCTTAAATGACACAAGGTTATAGTTGGTGATACAATGTAATTAAGCAGGAAATTTTGACACAGTATAAATTATTCCATTCAAAGATCAGCAAAAGTTTAGCATATTCTTACAAGTCCAGTCAGTTTTACTAATAACTCCTCATTCTTTGAGAGGCTAATGTGTGAAATAAACAAATTATTTTATCCATTTACATTTCATGTACATTGAAGGGGGTCTTTTCCTATTTCCTTATTGTAAGCTTAAAGAAAAACACTAAGTGGCACTTCCTCTTAAAAGTTACAACCATAAAAAAGTCCCCTCAATACCAAATATGACTTGAGAGACATTTCAGATCCTGCTCTGTTGGGATTAATCTGAGGTGCAAGGGGGTTAATTTGTGATTTACTACCAGACTGTACCCAATTCCAAGATCTCTAGGAGAACCGGAGGGAAATGGTAGCCAAACCTAATAAAGTTACTCCATAAACAGTCCTCCCTTCTTAGCATGTACTTGAGCACAAGGAAGACAGCTTTTCTTTCTTACAAGAAGCACACAGAGCAGCAAGTGACCAGTTCCCTTGATTCATGAAGTGCCAGGGTAGGAACGGTGACTTCCCTGCAGCCCTGTTTACAATAGCAAAGAGAAGCAGCAGCAAGCCATGTCCATCAACAGGAGAATGGCCAACGAAAAGCTGGTACAGTCACATAATGGAGAGTTCATTATCACTGAAAAAAATGATCAAGGATTTGTGAATTCCCGCACAGCATGGAGGACTCTAGAACAAATTCTGCGGAGTGGTGTTAATTAGCCACAAAAGGGCAATTACAGTCTACTACTATTATAAAAATCCAAGGAAATGTTTACATGCAGATAGACTCGATCTTGGAGGGTTAACAGGAATGAGAAGGGAGGAAGAGGGGAGTAACAATTAATAGGCAGATTGAGTGAAGAGAAAGGTAACGAAAGGTTTCGGATCAAAGCCATGAACCACCCGAGGTAGAAACATTTCTGAGTTTATTGCAGGACAGGCTACGCAGCAAGGGAGTAGCACTGGGGGTTGGGCTGAGGGGGGCCTTTGCCTTAGAGTTCACTTTTCCCTTTTTTAATTAGCAAAGTCCTTTAAACTGCCCATTTGCCAGGAGAGGAAATGCAGCTTTCCTAGATTAGCGTTTACCTCTCTGAAAGTGTTTTTCTCAGTCATATGCAAATTGTATTTTAAGCTGCCTGTTTAGCAGAAGGGAAATGTGCCTTTCTTGATTAACATTTACCTTTTCCAGCCTGTTTTTCTTGGTCATATGTTAACTTTTTTATAAGTTGCCTGTTTATTAGTAACTGTATATGAGCTGTTCTTTTCAAATGTAGACATTCTATAGCTTTAACTAACAAAAGTCTAACCTAAGTATAAAAGCCTAATGACCACTCCCAGGTGAGGAGGTGGTCTCTGAGAATGATCTCATTGCTCTCCCAGATCAGAAATAAAGTGCCTTGGATATTGCAGTCCGTCTGTCTTATTGGCAATTGACTATGGAAAGAACCCCTTGCATCCAGTAACAGTACCAGCATCATAGCTGAGGAAACAGAGGGCAATCCCTCTCCCCTCTCTGACTAATCTAGATGACCAGATCCACCAAGATTTTTCTCACCTGACCGCACTCGGCTGAGGTGCTTGGATACAGCAGTGTCTCGTCCAGAATTGTATCCCCTTAATCCTGCTGACATACATCCAGACAGACCTTTGGACTTTATAGGTGGAGGTGCCTTGGCTTGTTGCTTGAAGATAGTTGGACAGGAGTGAAGTCACAGCCACTAAGTTTATCTGGAACACTACACAACAGATCTCAATTTACCTTATCCAGCACTGTTTTCACAATCTCCATCATGTTCAAGTCCATTGCTGAAGTCACTGTCTTAAAGGTCTTCCGTTCTTTCAATGATCCTCTACCTTTCCCAGCATGCCTTCCCCCTTCACCCAAGGACTGTTTCCTCCTGACAACATGCTTAAATATTTGAGATGAAATTTTACCATCCTTCCTTTGAAGGGAATATATATTCTGGTTGCTTCTTTCAAAACATATTTGTTTGTTCTTTTGGCAGTCCATGTTCTATTCAATACTTTTCACCACCATCATATTTTTAAAGCTTCAGTTCTTTCTTGGCCATCATTACTTATTGTTCAGTTTTCAGAAGTATAATAAGCAATTGAAAATAACACGGATCACATCAGGCACGCAGCTAAAGTTAGTACAGTTATAAAACGGACACCAGTTTTCTCCAGCCAAGATGCATTTGAAATCAGCAATGATATTTCTCATTCCATGGCCTCTTCTGAATCCAGCTTGAATTTCTGACAGTTCCCTGTCAATGTACTACCCAAGTAATTGTAAAAATAATCTTCAGCAAGATTTTACTTGCATGTGATAGTAATGCTACTTCTCAATAATTTCCTACACTCTATTGGATCACCTATTTTGGACTGGGACTAATTTTAAAAATTTAAATAATAATTTAAAAATCTTTCCTATAGCCCAGAAGGTTTACAATACACAGGACTTTTTATAAATAGGTAAAAGGTACACAATTTTGGAAGGTTGACCGGCAGGATGGACCTGGGGGGGGGTGCTCCTGTGGAAAACAAGGACTGTGAGTTAGGACCTCACAGGAGATAGGAGAGCTCTAGGCCTGGCTGCAAATCCTGACCTCACCAGCTGACCATCCTCCCAGATCTGAGAGTGACAGGTCACCTGCAATTACTCCTGGACCCTCAGCAGCATTTGGTCCTCAAGTTTTGCATAATGCCCATTGTTACATAACTGAACACCAGGCTCCTTACAGGAAAGGAAGACCCTTGATGAGCAGGATGGGCGTCTTGACTGAGAAGCTGGCACAGTTGAAGCACAGCTGAGACTCTGAAGATGGTGGGGGACTCACAGGGTTTTGATCTGCTGTCCTTGGGGTCACTACAGGGTGGAGTAGACTCAGAGGGACCCGATGGCAACGGATTCTTCTTTAGATCTTCCCACAGGGCATAGGATTTGCAGAAACTTCTGTTCACCTGCATTTTGAAATGGACAAATCCAGAGGCTTCTTAAAAGCCCTAGGGCTTTTCTCTGAGATTTTCCCTAAAGCAACCAACATTCTTTTTCTGGAAGAGTTGCAGCATCCTCACAAAGCTTTAGAATTGGAAAAGGATTACCCTCCTTCAGAACAATGGGGCTCTTCACACGAGGTAATTTTCATTAACACCTGCCTAACACCTCTGGAGACTAGAATCTCTTCTGAGTCACTGGCTGCCTCATAGTAACAAAACATTTTCCTGAGGTTTACTTCACAAGTTATGCCAAATAAAACCAACCTTTCTTTTCTTCTGTAAGGAAATATGTCCCCCTGAGGTAGTTCAGATCAAGGAGAGCAGTCCTGGTGACTCACTTGTCATAGTCCCAGGATCACACCCTACAAAAGCGTCCTGGAACCAGATAGAACAGGCAGCCCCAGCTGTTCCCTCCTAACAGCCCTTACTTAGCAACTATTCCTGTTAAAGCTTTATCTGCGAGAGCTTTGGAGGGCCATGCACGGTGTAGAAGCAAAAAAAGTGTCCACTAGAGGACAGTCGGGAGAAGCAGGCATGAGCAAAGAAGTGGACAGACAGCACACGCCCTAAGAGAACAAGCTGTGATGGGCACCCAACCAGACACACTCCATCATGAAGGCCAGCTGCGAGTACTTCCTGATTTGCATAATGTCCCTTTCTAAGGTAATATCACCTTTCTCTCCTAAACAAATACTAAGTAAACATGAACCTTTTTCCAGACTCTTACCTAGACTAGACTACTAATATTCCTTCAAAACTTCCCCTTTTTGAGACTGCACTTTTCAAAGGAACTTCCATCTCCTTTGACTTCAATAAGTAAAAAGATCCGCACATTTTTTAGAAAGTACTTGTTAGTGAGAATGAAGGCAGGAAGCTTCTGAGTCCAGCCAGGACCTGCTCTTGGGAACCTCACCCTGTCGCTAATTGAGGAGTGAGTGCATAGGAAAATCAAGATGAGAAACATAAAAGGGAAAATGTGATCTTAATCTGTGAGCTCTGATGGTCTGGTGGTAAGAAGTTCAAAGGCACAGGGTTCAAATCCAACAGCTGCATTGCGATAGATGGCTTATTTCCTCCTGTACCATTACTACCCCTGAAAAACCAGTTGAGGGTCAGCTATGAGTTCCTACCAGTACATGACAACAACAACTTGTCTAGTGTGTTGTATGGCAAATTCTACAAATTCCTGCAAATGTAAAACTCCTGTGAGACTTGTTTTCTGTTCTTTCCTTGAATGAGGGCTCATTCCATGCCCTCTATTGTTTCTAGGCATCAAGTTGTTATTGTCATGTGCCATGGAGTCCACTATGATGCATGGTGACACTGTGCACAATAGCTCTGAACCCTGCTCTATCCTGATCTAACTGTCTCTGAAACATCTCCCTTCATTGCTCCAGTTATTGTATCAATCCATCTCATCCAGGGTCGTTCTTTCCCGAAGTGTCTCAACCCTTCCAAGCATCCTGGCTTCACGCCCGAAGTATGTGAGGCGGAGCTTCAAAATCCTCGTCTCTAAGGACCAGGTTGGTGACAGGTTTTCCTTTAGACCATATTATTAGCATTTTCCATCAGCCTATGCAATTCTTAACTTTGCTACTTATGGATATAAAATAGCTATCTCCCCTGTTCAGAAGAAAACAATGGGGCTGCTGCTGCCTGAGCTGTGCATTGCTGCATCTCCCTAGTCAGGAAGTTTTCTGTCTGGTAAACTAAAGCTAATGTCTTTTAGTCTGTCTCCTGGTCAGTTTTTCAATCTGTCTGTGAATATAAATTTTGAAAGACTTTTCCATGGGGGACAAATCCCAACATGTGTGTGTGAGGAAGATGCGTGTTCAGGGTTTCAAAAAAGAGAGTGAAGTTGGCTAGAAATATGATCAATGCAATGAAATAGCTACTTTTTGGGGCTTTTCTATGTGAATAATTGTATGAAATGCAGTGTAAACAAAAGCTTGTATAAATCAACATATATGAAAGAAACATACTATAAGCATACTGTAAAGGTATAATTATATGAAAATCAATACAAAATATAAAAAATTCTTTTGATTTACATACAAAATTCATATACATTGTGTTTTATTCATATACTTTGTTTCACACCACCTTTCATTCACATTGTATTTCATATAATCATTCCCATACATTGTTGTTGTTGCTGTTGTTAAGTGCCATTGAGTTGTAGACAACTCATAGCGACCCTATGAATGAAAGACCTGAACACTGTTCATAGTTTCCAGAGGCAAGCTATTTCAGAAGTGGATGTCACTACTGCTTCCCAGATTGTTTTAATCAGGGAGCTCCACCAAACACTGTCCACCATGGGTAGCCATTCTCACATTTGACACATCAGTGTCACAGTGTTTAGCATCATAGCAACCACGAGTTACTTCTGTACAGCAATGCACAGATCAGTGCTATGTTTTTTAAAATTAGTCACCGTTGAGGTATACTCACTATTACCCCGTCTTTTCAGGTCCCCACTGGGTCTTTGCCAGTTCCTTCACCTTCTCCCTCCACCAACCAAACTTGGACCCGGTGATCCCCTGCCCTCCTCACCCTCAAAGATGTTATTTTTGTGAGTGGTCACGTGTTTTTTCTCTGATACTCAGTTGCCTCTTGCTTAATTGTGTAAGAGATTTAAATGAAATGAATTTACAGGGTATCTAGCATTGTAGCAGCACTGCAGTCCCAAAGGCATGTGGTTTGAGGCCACCAGCTGCTCCTCTGGAGAAGGATGGGCAGTTAACTGGCTCTGAAAACCCACCAGAGGGTCAGTTATGGGTAAGTGGTGACTCTACGGTACACAAGAAGCAGCATAATGCAGTTTCACATAATATTTAGAAAATACTAGTTACTACTGGAGGGAGCTCTGGTGGATTAGTGGTAAGGCATTGCACTGCCAACACAAAGGTGCACAGTTCAAATTCACCACCCATCCCACGGGAGAAACATGAGCAGTCTCCTCCTGTGTGATTTATGGCCTCTGAAAACCTGCTGGAGGGTCAGCTATGGGCTGGTTCCAATTTGATGGTACACGACAACGCAACAAGTTACTGTTAGGCTAAAAATCAAAATGGATGTTGCAGCTCAACTCAGAAATTCCTGTCAGGACATTTCCCCAAACCAGGACTCAGAAAATCCTATGTCAGAACATTTCCAAAACTAGACTCAGAAATTCCCGTATCAGGACTTTTCTCAAAACCAGAAAATCCCAGAAATTTCATGCACCAATGAGCCGCTGCAACATCAACTTATCACACAACCCCTAAAACACTCTTGTTAAAAACCCCTAGAATCCCTCCCAAGGCCGACCCCAGCACTACCCTTGCTGAGTAGCCCGCCATGCAGTAAACTCTGAGATATGTGCCTCAGCGTGGTTCTTGGCTTCGATCCGAAACCTTTCAGTTACTTTTGGTAGCACAATAGCTAAAACAGTAGGCTGCTAATTAAAGGTCACTAGTTTGAATCCACCAGCATCCCCAGTGGGAGGAAGATGAGGGTTTACTTCCATTATGATTTTCAGCCTTGGTCACTTTGTGGGGCAGCCCAACTCTGACCTACAAGATCACATGAGGACACTGTCTAGTTGACTGGGACTTAGGGGACCCTCCACTGTGCTACATTATCCACAGTGCCGGCAGGTTACCTTCACATCGACCAACCTGTCCAACACATAGTGCACTGGTCACCAGAGCTGGCCACAGACACGTTCATCTGCAGATCTAGT
This sequence comes from Elephantulus edwardii, assembly GCF_000299155.1. NCBI lineage: Eukaryota > Metazoa > Chordata > Mammalia > Macroscelidea > Macroscelididae > Elephantulus > Elephantulus edwardii. Next base: position 79,797 of record NW_006400330.1, on the reverse strand, counting down.
TGGATCAACTTGTTCAGCAGGATTGAGTGGACTCCAGGATTCTGTTCTTCCATCTCCCAAGTGACAGGTCTGCTGCTGCTGTGGGCCTACTCAAGCTTCTAGAACATACTTCTGTTTCACACCATTGTTGTTATGTGCAGTCGAGGCAACTATGACCCACAGCCATCCTATTAACAATGGCTCTGAACCTTGCTCTATCCTGAGCCAACCCCACCATCTCCCACACACTTGACCCCATTGCCACAATCACTGCCTCAATCCATCTCATCAAGGGTCTGCCTCTCTCGTGCCAGCCCTTTACCTTTCCACGCATGTCCTTCTCCGAGGTCTGGCCCCTTCAGTCAACATTGTCAAAGTGTGTGAGATGGAGCTTCACCGTCCTTGGCTCCAAGGAGCAACTGGTTTCACTTTGTCTAGGACAGACTTGTTTGTTCTCTTAGCAATCCATTGGGTATTCAATACTCTTCCATAGCACCGCAACTCAAAATCATGTCTTCTTCTTTTGTCATCCTTAATCACTGTCCAACAGTTGAGCACAACAAACGGCTGAGACAGCCATGACTCAGATCAGGTGCTCTTCTGTGTATCAGTGCTGTTTCTCTCTCTGCAGAGGTCCTGGACTTCAACTTTGCCCATTGCTACTTGTCTAGATTTCCTAACTGCTAGTGCCAAGAGTGTTGATTATGGATCCAAATAAGATGAAATCATTAACAACTTCAATCTTTCCTCCATCTATAATCATGCTGCTTATTGGCCTGGTGGTAAGAATTTTTTGTTTCATTGTTTGTGAGACATAAATCCATGTTGGAGTCTGTAGTTTTTTATCTTCTGCAGCAAGTGCTTCAAGTTTTCCTCACTTCTGGTGAGCAAGGGTATGCCTCTACATAACAGCTTGTTGATGAGCCTTCCTCCAATCCTGATGCCACATTCTTCTTTGTAAAGTCCAGCCTCCTTAATAATCTGTTCTTCAATGGACTGAAAAGGTATGGAGAAAACATACATTCCTGATATACTCCTTTCTTGATTTTGAACCATGCAGTGTTTCCTTGCTCTGTTCAAACAACATCTTCTTGTTGTGGGTCTAGGGTTTTCATAAGCATAATCAAAAGATCTGAGATTCCCATTCTTCTCAATGTTAGTTATTATTTTTTGTGAGCCACACAAATGCCTTTACACTAATACACATCCTTCTTGCACTCTCTGCTTTCAGCAAAGAGGAATATTGACACATCTGAAATTATTTTAAGAATTATCATAAAGATGAAAGACAGGAAACTTAATCATAGGTGAGGAGAAATAATTCACAGAAAAAATGGAGACATTAATTTTGCTTTCTTAAATTGTGGGGAAAGCTTAAAAATAATCCATTGCATTTTAAGAAAAAATGAAATTTTTTGTCCTATGTCCTAAATTTTTGAGGATTAAGCAGTTTTCGGGCACTTAAGAATATTAATTTGGGATACTTACCAAATGGTGTGTAGAACAGTGCCAGTATTTTTTTTATTATTGTTGTTGGCACTGTTTTGCTAATGTTCTCTTATTAGAGACATAAAATGAATTAAAAATAATTTTTCATCAACTTATCACATGTAGATCATGGGGCTTGCATGGGAGAATTCTATCACAAATAACACAGACTACATTCAATGACAGACATATGGGTGATATGGATATATAAGCTTTTATTTATCATATAAAAAGAAAACTTCAGTAAATAGATTTCAACCATTTGCCATCACAGAAAAAAGAATATTTATTTGTGTTTTAAATAAAGCTGGTGTAAGAAAGAAAAAAAAACCCCTTTAAGTCAAAACCATCAAATAAAATGAAGACTCTCAACAAGACAGACCAGCACACTAGCTGCAACCAGGGGCTTAAACGACAGAGACAGAGAGGATGCTTCAGGACTGGTGCGAGGATACTGCAGGACTGGTGCAAGGATGCCATGGGACTGGTGCACGGATGCCTCAGGACTGGTGTGCAGATGCTTCAGGACTGGGCAGGACTGTACACAGGGGAGTTACGACTCAGAGCCAGCCACTCACCTGCACCTAAGAAAAACAAAGTGCAAGCCAATCTGTAAGTGTTGCTAAAATAAATAAGTTCAAGGTTCAAATAGAGCCCATGATGAAAAAATAAATCCATAAGTAAAGCTTGTATCAGCAAATGAAAGTCCACATGACTGCATGAGTCAGCTGCTTAGCTAAATTCAACATCGTGTTCAACTCATTGTTTAAGATAATCTGTGCTTGATTCCTAAATCTCTCTGCTTGTAATAAGCTTGGACTATATTATGAGATAAAATTCTACAGGAAGTGTACAGTATTTTAGCTTTTGTTAGCAAATGACCATCCAGCAAACCCCAAGTCTTTAAAAGTAGCCTAAATGAAGCAATCCCAAACTTCCAGGCAGTTGGCTGCACTCTGCTGTTGTCTTATTTTCACACCCATTTCTCCCTCTCTGCCAGAGTGCCCATTAGATAGATTATAACCAGCCTCTGAAGGCTGCTTTCTCTTGAAGAGTGCTTCCTCAGATGCACAGAATGTATGTCCTGGTTGCAAATAAATAGGACATATGAGGCCCAGTGGACTAGGTGATGGGCTACTAACTGAAAGTTCAGCAGTTGGAATCCACCAGCCTCTCCACAGGAGAAAGGTGTGGCATTCTGCTTCCATCAGGATTGCAGTCTTGGGTGTGGTTGTGCTCTCTCCTGTAGAGAGAAAATGAGTCAGAATTGACTCACAGGTGATGACTTTGCTTTGGTTTCTGATAGTGTATGTGTGAGTGTATGTCTGTATGCATGGTTAGTTTTTCTAGGAATGTTTATATAAGAGCAGCATTATTCAGGGGAAGGTGTCAAGGGAGTAGTGCACAGGAAAGTCCAAATTATGTTTTCCTTTACAAGCAGTGGCTCTCTGGTAGTGTATTGGTAAGGATTTACACTGCCAATCCAAAGGCAGGAGGTTCAAATCCACTGGCTCTCTGTGGGAGAAACATGGACAAGTTCCTTTCATGTGATTAATTGCCTCTAAAGACCTGCTGGAGGTTCAGCTATGAATCTGTTCTGACTTGATGGCACATAACAACAACAATTAACATTCTTTATTTCCAAAAACTCTGCATAAAAATAAACCTCAAGAAAATATTCAATGAGATGGATTGACAATCATTGCAACAGTGGGCTCAAGTCCAGTCACAGTTGTGAGGATGGCATGTGACTGGGTTCAGTTCTGTCACACACAGGGCACTGGGGCACTAGGATTGGATCCTGACAGTAACACTCTGGTTATTTTGGAGAATTACTTCTGAAAAACCAACTGTTGAAGACCCTGGCTGTATGCAATGACACTTGAAGGGTTTCCACAAATGGAATTTGACTCAGTGAGAGTTGATTGGTTCACAAAAGAAAAAAGAAAAAAAACCCCACCCCAGAATAATTTCCAAAGGTCAAATGTAGCTGTGGTGTCACACTGAACTTCTGATACAAGGTAATATAATCTGCACACTAGACTGTATTCTAGAAAGTTACTGTTTGTGAAGAGGTGGGACATCCTAAAAGTGGCTATGTTAACAGCTTATAAAAATTTTCACTTGATTTGGATGAAAATTTACGGAGCAAATACATTTTCCATTAACAGTTCGTTTTGTTCCAGGCATTGTTCACAATCCCTGCAATACAGTAGTACCTCTCCTATTTTTTCCCTGTCTTCTCATTTCTGTTCATTATTCAGTCTCTTCCTGTCATTTGCACTTCCTCCCTGTGCAAACGTTACTCTTTTTTTATTATATAATTGGTTATTCTAAGGAATAAGTGACTACCTGGCGATATTGCCCACCTTACAGGTCAGTCTGTTTGGATGAGAGAAAGAAAGACCTCCTCAATATGGACTGATACAGTGTCTGCAGCTACAGGCTTGGGCAGGCTGCAGTCATAAGGATGGTGCAGGCCAGGAAGGGTCACGTCTGTGGTTCACAGGGGAGTTAGGGGTCAGAGTCGACTCGACAGTACCTAACAGCAACAAGATCTCGACTCCTTGGGAAGAGACCTCATTCTTGGAAAGCTCTGGAGTTAGTGAAAGAGAGGAAATCTCTTAATGAGACAGATTGATACAGTGACGGCAGCCATGGATTCATGCATGTCTGAGATGATGAGGCTGGCACAGGATAGCTCAGAGTGAAGAGCCTTTGTTCAGAGGGTCTCTGTAAGTCTTACTCAACTTGACAGCACCCAACAACATGAGTTTATATCTAATTTAAGCCTTATCTCCTTTTTTTCTTTATTTTAAGGTGATACGCTATTTCAGGCTAGGAAGATGAGTGGAATGGTCGGATTCTGCCCTCGGGCCTGCTTGCTGAAAGTGAGGAGGACCTGGAAAGTTTGCAACAGAATATCAAGGACTACATCTCAACATCAAGAAAACAAAAATCCTAATCCATAGGCAGTATCACGACAGACGAAGAAAGGATTGAAGTCAACAATTTCTTCTTACTTGGAAACACAATCAACGTTCTTGGTACTAGTAGTCAGGAAATAAAGTGATTTCTTGCACTGAGCAAATTTGGACACGTTGCTAAGTGAAGCTGCTACTTGCAAAGGGACATTATGCTCATAAAAATGAAGGATCAGTGAGAGAGGATGACCCCCCATGAGATGGGCTGATGCAGTGACTGCAGGCTCCGTGCATCAGGTGAGAAGGTCACAAGATAGGACCAGAATCAAGTCTGTTGTTCATAGATTATTATGAGTCATATTCAACTGGACAGCACCTCAGGACAAGAATGGTCAGAATTTTGGCCTATATGCTCCAGATCATTCGTGGGTTTACTTGCAGCACATACAAATGCACGTTTAGAAAGCTCTGTTATTGTTGTGCACTGTCGACTCATAGCTGACCCTACAATGGGTTTTCAGAAGCAGCTAATCACAGGGGAGGAGATTGCACAACATTCTCCCATAGAGCAGCTGCTGGATTCGAGCTGTGTGTCTTTGGGACTGCAGTGCAGCTTCTTGCCACTAGGCTACCAGTGCTCCCAACCTCTAAACATCTGATATTTAATATATATATATGTTGTTGATTGCCTTCTACTTGAGCACGACTCATAGTGATTCTACAAACAAAAGGCTCGAAGCCCTCTACAACTAGCAACATTTATCAAAGTTCATAGAGTTTCTGAAGGCAAGTAGTTTAGGAAGTGGATGCCAATATATATAATTGTGAAACGTGAGAACCTCTCATGCTCTTTTAAAAGAGGAACATTTCAATCTTTAGTCATGCTGAAGCTCTTAGGAATTCTGATTTTATTGAGGGGAAACTACACACTCATTGATATACAAGTGTAATATTTCCTAGGGACCAGCCTCCCTCGGTGATTCTGTTGTTCCTGCTGTTGGTGGTGTTTTCTGCTTGGATGCACTGGCTGGGGATAATTTCCTCTTCTTTCCTCGGCCTTCACACCTCATTATTTTGGGTCAGGTGAATCACTGCTCTTTGTCTCTGCTCTATTTAGGGGCTTGTAGTTTGAGATAGGAGTTGTGTCAAAGACAGCAGTGGGACAACATAGAAGGCACAGCGGCTGAGGGACTTGACTTTGAACTCCCACTTGCTACGGAACAATTCCAAACCCCCTTTGAGAACAGGAAGCTCTCTTGGAACGCACGTAAGCCCTTGGAGCATCCGTGTGGCGTGGGCGGTGGGCATCAGCATCATGCAGGTGCAGACGCTGTAAATCTTTTAAAAGAAACACCAAAACCAAAGGAAAATGAGAAATGAAGCTCTCCAGAGTCAGCAAAAGACGAAATAAGTCCTCTCCCGAAATCTCCATTCAGAGCATCTCTGAAGACTGCAGACCTAGGTAAGTCTTTGTGCTTAATATTCCTCATTTGAAGCAAATCTGCAAGGTGAGAGGAGAGAGGTGGGTGCTGAGCCTGGGCAGTATGCTAATGCTTTCCGAGTGGGTTTCAAATAAAGGAAGAACAACCACTGTCTTAAGAAACGCACTGAATGTTCTTTCAGGGGGCAAGGGCAATGCCTTTAAAATTAACTCACTATTAAATATGCTATTATATGCAGAGTGAAGAAGTCACTAAATATATCTTTTAAAAGCTCCGCTATGTACAACTGAGTTTCTTATTTTATTGTTGTTCAACATTGGCACACTTTGAAATGACATTTATTCTGTTCTAAGAAATCTGTTCATGTTCCCCTCCACTTCTGTTAACTTTAAAAAGGCACATCAGTGGCACAAGAACTGAAAGCACTGAGCTTCTAGTCTAAGGTCAACAGTTCAAACCCACAGGTTATTCTGTGGGGGAGAGACCCAGCAGTGTGCTTCTCTGACAGTATACCCTTGAGCTATAAGCAGTTATGATCTGTCTGCTGAAATTGTCTGAGTTGGATTCAATTTCATGACTGTGGGTCTGGTTTGGCAACTTGCAGCTATAGAGTCCAAGTGTGAAGATAGGTGTGATGTTTGCAAGTGTTGATACGTCCGCTCACTGGGCCTGCGAGTTCAGTGTCTTAACACCTACAAATAGACACTCCACTTTCGCCTTGGCCTGTAAAATTGGCTCTTGTGCATCCTAGACAGGGGAAGAAATTTGACTGCTCCCTCTGATGAGAAATTGATCCTCCTCACCGAAGGCAAGAAATCTTTCCATTCTAAATTTAGATGGAATTATAGAGACAGATTGAACGACGAAGACAATGTCTCCTTTTGGAATTCAAATTCCAGTTTATTGAAATATTGGTTTGACATCAGCTTTGGAAAAGTAGAGGTCAAGTCTGTAAAATTATTCATCAAAAGCAGACTTCTTCAAACACACAAAAAGTGGAGAAAGTGTCAGATGGGTCTATAGATTTTTGGCTGGCTGTAATGATAAATATTGTAAAATAGGATTTACTGATCTGTAATAGCAAGAGCAAGCTAAGAATATTATTTTATTTTTTAAAAGTACCTGTTACCAATACAATTTTTTTCCTGAAGTTTATAGATTTCTTAAAAAAAATGTATTTTAAACAAATTTATATAAAACTATTTGAATGTAATAAAAAGAAAAAATTATCAGAAAAAGAATTTCACACATATAGTAAAAGTAATACTGAAAAGAAATCATATTAGGGATAGAGTTTTTTTTAAGAAATTAGACAATGTTTACAGCTGTCTGTTTGAAGTCCTATAAAGTACATCACATGCTGGGGGATTTGAACTGCTACCCTTTCTGTTAGCACCTGGACACCTAACATATAACATCACCAAGAATCCTGTGTGTCATATAGATATTGTAGTGTTTACACGTCGTGTTCATTACTGTATGGACTAATCTGTTACTTAGCGAACAGTTAACTCTATGGGATAGTTTTACTTCAAAGCTTAAAGAATATCTCCGGGCACTGGCTTCAGGTAAGAACTCTCATCTTGCTAGGTCTGCCCTGTTTTTTTCTACTTTTTTTTGTTGTTGTTGTTGGCATATTTTAAAAAATTATATATAAATTAGCAGATGATTGTATATTAGTAAATTATCAAAATCATAAATGATGATAATGATTAATTACAAATAAATAATGATGAATGACAATTGTAATAAATGTTTATGTCAAAGCCAAGCATGTCTCTTTTTCTTATAAATTATGCCTTTCAGCTGAAGGGCATGATGATGAGTTTATGAATTACAATGAGTCGCACTTTCATTTGTTGTCCAACCTCTGTTTCCTAGTCAAGGAGCTGAGCTCCAGCTCAGAGGCACGGATTCCAACAGCCATCTCCTCTCAGGCAGTTCCCAGCCTCTGAGAAGCCCCGAGGGTCGGCTATGAGAAGGCTGCGACTCAAAGGCACGCAGAGAGAATGTCCCCTGCTTAATGTATTCTGGAAGGCTGGTGTTTTGTCCAGTGCACAGTGATCCGTTGCTAGCCCATTATTAATGATAACGATAAAACACTACTCCACAAAACGGCCTATTCCCTCCTTCAGGTTTTAGAACTGGGATCATCGACGTTGAGACAGCACTCCATGCGAAGTTTCCGCTTCCGTAACAATGAAGAGCTTGGAGGCCTCTCTCCCAGGATCACCAGCAGCTCCTTCGAAGGCTGTATGTGCCGCTCCCACCTGCAAAACAAATGAAGAGCTCTCAAAGACGATGCCTTCTGTTCACCAGAGATGAAGACACAAACAATGCTGTGTGGATTCTGAGTTGATAAGAGCCATCAGAAATTAACTGCACTCTTTACCAGAGAAATGATAAAGGTGTACAAGGTCAGAAAATCTGTAGCCAAAGGACTTCAGGAATGGCCTACTTTCAGGGACAATACTGTCTCAGTTGAAGGGACGACTGCCACAAATTTACTTCAGATGAGCACTGAGGTGTCATCAGGGATGAGCCAGGCGCTGGAGTATCTGTGATGTTATTAGGAAGCTACCAGCAGCCAAAGAAGTGCTATCACAGCCACCAGCAACAAAAAAGAACAAGTGTAGGATGAGAGAGAAAAATGCTTTAATGCAACTTGAGATGTGTCAGAAAGAGAGGAGGCACCAATAGCCTAGCCAGTGCAGTAGAAAGGCACCTATAAGGAATTCCTATGATGCATTAGAGCTTGGAAAGGAATGGCAGTGGGTCTAGGCTGCCCTGAGAGCTGGGAGGCCTGAACTTGAATGGCGAGTGTCTGTGGTGTAGGTGCAGTTGTTTAGAGGGCAGCTTTAGAAGTTTAGAGAGAAAGCAGTTTGAGTTTATCGCCTCCAAACACCCTTGGCATCTATCACTGCATACCTAGTGTGCAAAGCGTTCAGCAAATCCTTCGTGCATTAAGTTGTGGGATTACTTTAAAAAAGAGGGTAAAGCAATGACTTTCTATCTCTTTGCATCTGACTCAGAGACACTATAGGACAATGTTAAACTTGAACTTGGGTCACTAAGGCTGTAATCTTCATACAAGGAGAAGTTTCTCTGCCTCAAGTTCTTCTGACCTTCGGTTAACAGCTGGGCACATACACTGTTTGAATGACTGCTTCTTGGCCTGTGTCCAAATTGCATAGGAGCACAAGTAAGTATTTTGGAATTCACATTCTTCTCAGTGTCCCAGAATGGAGTTTCATATATGTCTGCGAAAGCTATCCTGATAAGATTTGAGTAGAAACCAGAAGAAGCAAGGGAAGGAAACTTGCGTGTTTGTTTTTCATTTAGAAACAACCTTGCTGTATGGGTAGGGTTGGTCCCTCTGGAGTCCCTGAGGAGGATGCATGGCTAGCACTCTGCTGGTGACTAGCGGTTTCTAAGATGTTTAATCTTCCTTGGTGTGAGGGAAAAGGGCATGGGAAGATCTTTCATAAAGGAAGAAGTTTGGCTGGCCAACAGACACATGAAGAAATGCTCAAAATCACTGGCAATAAGAGAGATGCAAATCAAAACCCGAAGATACCAGTTCATGCCAGGAACAGTGGCCAAATTTAGCAGGATGACAAGATAGATGTTGGAGAGGCTGTGGAGAAATTGGAATTCTCATACATTGTTGTTGGGATTGTAAAATGGTACAGTGACTCTGAAGGCAGTTTGGCGTTTTCTAAAAAAGATGAACACAGAAATGTCCTGCGCAAGTGTGAATATGAATTCACATTCAAGCTCATGTCTGCCTCCAGTGGGGTTTCAGGAGCCTAGAAGTCACCCGGGAGATTGCCGTCGTTCTCGGAGTTACCTGTTGATTTGAACCAGAGAGGCTCTGCCTCTGAGTTGGCGGCATGACTGCAGAATAGGCCACCAGAGCTCCGTATGAGGAGACCGCGAAGAACTGGGCTTCCGTCAGGCACACTCCGCCTTCGAAGCGGCCTGGCCGCCCTTTGATACTCTAACAGATCTTCCACAGGGTATTTGCCCAAATGCAGTATCTTATTTTTTTCTGTTTCTTGCCTGTTTCTTCCAAGAATGCACATTGTGGTTTCAAGTAAAATGAAATCCTTTACAAGTTCAGTCTTTTCTCAGTTTACCAAGATGTAAACTATTATTCTAGTTCTAGATATAGAAGGAGAACTGATGCCTTTGAGCTGTGGTGCTGGAGAAGAGTACTGAGAATACCATGGACTGCTAGGAAAACAAATAGATTTGTCCTGGAGAGGGTTAAACCGGGTGGCTCCTTGGAGGCAAGGATTCTGAGGCTCCGTCTAACTTACTTCGGACATGTAGTGAGGAGAGACCGGTCCTTGGAGAGGGACATCATGCTTGGGAGGGTGGAGGGACGGCGCAGGAGAGGAAGGCCCTCTATGAGGTGGATTGATTCAGTGACTGGGATAATTGGGATGGGAGTGTCAGAGACAGTGCGATTGGCACAGGACAGAGCGGAGTTTAGGGCTGTTGTGCATAGGGTCGCTATGAGTTGCAGGCGACTCGACGGCACATAACAACAACAACATGCGGGTCTTTAATGTTAGGTGAAATCTGTGCTGAATATTGCTGTCTTTGCTTTTTTCAGTGAGCTCTCCAGGTCCGCTTCACTTCGAGCAAGGAAGGATGTGAAAAATTTCATATTTCAGGTTGTAAATGAGTCTGCTTCTTACCCTAATGCGACTTTTTTTTAAAAAAATATAGTTCAGCTTCTCAAATAACTTTCCCAGCATACAGACAAAGTAGGGTGAAGGGATACAATCTTGAGCATGCTTCCATAGAAATAGAATTTTTATTTTATCCTCAGACTCACTGGATCAAACATTAGATAACTGTCAGGGGCTCTTAGATTGAAATAGGCATGATGTGATTGTAAGTTGACCAAGCAGCGGAAGGAGGAGAGAATATGCCATGTGGTATGTAATTACTCGACTTGGTCATTCTATTGCAGCTTGGGAGATCATTTTTGTTCATTTTTCTGTTCATACTGAAGGAGCCCACCATCTTCATTTCGTTTTCTGTTCATCGTAGTTTTATCTTGGCTTTTCCAGTCTTCATTTTCTATACTGACAATTCCAGAACGAGATAAAAAAATTATTAAAATACTTGACAATGAATAAAAGAAATAAAATTAATAAAACAATGAATAAAATTCCATCTTCAAAGAATGTTTTGAAGTTTAAAGTGGAAAGTTCCTAGTTTGCTGTCAGTTTTCTGTTTATTTTAATGAATTCTTAAGTTACACAGCTGAACATATTAAGTAGAAAATTAAGCTAAAGAAGTATTTTAGCCAGAAAGCCAACTGCTAAGAACTTTTACCTGGAATTTGGAACCCATTTCACATGTGCGGTCTAAGAATAAAATGAAAGTATTTGCAGCAATTACAGGTATTCTTGAACAGCTGATCTGGGGACCTCCTCTCCCCTCTCCTACCTCTGCAGGCCCAAAATAGTCTCTGCTTTACAGGTTAACCAGGCAAAGAGACCCGTCATCTGAGTAGAGCAGACCTGCAATATGCTTTGAAAAGATTCAACAGGACTGTTCCTTAATGAAAAAGAAACGTACTCTCTATTAACGCTTTTCGTTCTCTTGAGGCAAGGATATTTTGCTTTCATTTTAAAGCCAAATACTATTGTCAATATCCCTTGGAAATTCTGCTTAATTAAAAGACTCTCATCACAAAGTCTAACAAATAAAAACTTCATAGGCTTTTCAATTAACTGCGTTTAATTAGAAGTATATAATATGGAGCAAAGAGGCTTTGATTTGGTAAAAATAAAAAAAAAAAGCTTTAAAATTGTAATGGATATCAATTAGACAAAATACTCTTTACAAATTAAATGTTTATCCAGCTAGTACAACAAATGAAAGCAGTCTTAGATTAGCTCGATATGTATGTAATGAATTCCTGTGCTTCTGGGAGTGTTTACATATTGATTTATCCACTGTCATTCGTGGGAAGAGGAATAAACACTAAGGCAACTTTTCAATAACCAAAGACTAAGAGAATATTGTGGAGACATCATAAGTAAGAAGTTCTTACATTGGACTGGGAAGAATCTTGGAGTGTTTTACATATTCTATCAGTTAGCATATGACAGGAGACAAACAAATGAATACTTTCAAAACACGGAGAGAGAAAATACTTTCAATGAAGAGTTTCATACCTTACCAAACCACTAGTTAAATGAAAGCTAGCCAGGTGACTTTTCAAACACAGATAAAATCTGTAAACACCCTCTGCTTGCCAGCTTTTCTCAGGAATGTGTGTGATGTGTTCCACTCAAATAGGATGAAACCTGAAGAAAGTGTTGGATGCATCCATTAGGTTACATTTAACTTCAAGTAAGTAAAAACCAAGCACGAACACAAGTTTAAAAAAGGGCTGGGTGGTGTTTATTGATTTGTGTAATAGTGTATTGGTGAAATGCATGGTAAGGTTGAGTTCATCTCAAACAATCTCAGCTGCAATTAATTATTTCTGTCTTTTCTCTCCCCACACTCTTCCATTTGTGGACTTTGTTCTCTCTATTCTGACTGCAAATAACTGCAACAAGTTCAGACATGAGCCCTTAGCTTCTTGCCCATGAAAGAGTTAGCTTTTCTTTTGCACAAAAAAACAAAAAGAAGTTAAGACTTGACTCTTCTTGATAATTGCAATATAGGCTGTAGTTGTGACATGTCATCAAGCCACCTACAGCATAGCAACCCTCCACAGGTAGTCCCCTAAGTTACTAAGAGGTACCAACCATCCCTAAGTGCTGTTTAGTCTTTAAGTTAAATTCATTCATAAGTCAGAACAGTCTGAGAGAGCTCATGCTGGTCAAATGTTTGGCCAGGAAAATATTTAGTGTAGTTTTCTATGCATAAAAATAGAAAAGAAATGCTTCAAGCTACACAAAACTTCTTTAACATGATAGGATAATGAGAATAGGTATAAACTCTGCAAGTGCAAGACGGACTGAAGCAGATATGGGCTGCTTATATTTATGAATGTTTGTCATATTCATGTATTTTACCAAAATCAAAACGTTTTCTAGATAAGTGTAATGTATGTCTACTAATTCAAGGTCAATATCAACTTTGTTGAGATTTTCAAGGTAAGAACAGTCCAGTTCTATTTGTTGTTATGTGCCATTGAGTCTGCCCGGACTCATAGCTGACCCTCCAGTGGGTTTTCAGAGGCTGCAAAATGCACAGGAGATTGTCCATCTTTTTCCTGAAGAGCAGCTGGTGGATTAGAACTGTGTACCTTTGGCTCAGCAATGCAACTCTTTATCACTAGCTACCAGTTCCCAGCAATTCTTTTATGTAACGGAATTCTCTGTACCTGAGCGAGTAACTCTAGTAGCACAGATCGTAGTATGTTGGGTGGCTTCTAGGCAGAAGATGGGCAGGTTCCTCTCATCAACACTCATAGTCTGAGAAACCTGATGAAGACTCGCTGTCCATAGGAACTGGAACCCACCCGACAGTGATGAGTTTATAGCTTAAGTAGAATTAAGTAAACATTTCTTTAAAAAAATGTATGGAAAAAATGCAGTTAAACCATTTGGGCACAACAACAAGATAAAGGTAAACAACCCAATTGCAAAATGGGAACAGGATAGGAAAAGACACTTCACCGAAGAAGAGGGTGAACAAACACATGAAGAAATGTTCAAAATTCCTAGCTCTAAGACAGATGCACATCAAAACAACTATGAGATATCATCTCACCTCAGTCAGAATAGCAAAATTTAACAGAACAGCAAGCAACAAATGCTGGCGAGGTTGTGGAGAAACTGGAACCTTCATTCACTGTTGGTGGGAGTGTAAAATGTGCAACCACTGTGGAGGGCGGTATGGCACTTTCTCAAAAAGTTAAAAATAGAAATATCATTTGACCCAGCAATTCCACTACTAGGAATATACCCTAAAGAAACCAGAACTGCCACTCAAGCAGAATATATGTGCAACCATGTTTATCACATCTTTGTTCACAATAGCAAAAAGTTGTAAAGAACACAAGTGTCCATCAACAAACAAATGGATAGAAATGTGGTATAGTCACACAATGAAATACTATGCAGCATTTAAAAACAAAGAACTCATGAAATATTACACAAAATGGGTGACCCTGGAGGACATTATATTGAATGAAATATCTCAGTCACAACAGGATAAATACTGCATAATGTCACTGTTATAAAACAGGACTGTATCTGATTTGGGGAAAACCTAAGAAAATAGGGATAAATAATGTATACTGCACTAAAACAGATGAAGGAGAGAACTATTTAAAAGGAATATATGATTAGATATTATTTGCTTGACAAGAGTCCAGAATAAAAGTTGCACAGTAAAGTGGACTGGGGATGGGGGATTGTATAACAACAAAAGATATTTTTTCCTTTTCTAAGAGAAAAGCTAACTTGGGTGGGGCAGGGAGCAAAATATGCAACAATGGTTGAACAGAAATCCAAGTTCTCTATAATCTTTCATTAAAATATATATATATAAAAGAAAGAAACCATTTGGAACTAAAATAGCTATTTTCCCTCTTATAGTCTACCCACATCAAGGTCTCACAATGAAGTTGTCTGACCACCAACCTCACGTCTGCATCATCCAAATTTGATAAAAAGGATCAACAACACAGCAAGGGAAGTGGAGGGGGAAACAGCACTTTGAGAAAGCACATCTGCGCATCCCATGCATGGATTCCTTTACAGCCTGTGCAGTGATGTGAATAATCAGACCTACGACTCACCTTCCCAGCAGCTTATTAAAAATTGTCCTTAGGCAGTGACAGGAAGAGAAAAGAAATCAAATCAAAGCATGTTTATCAGCTCCTCTTTATTTTTCTACAATTCAAGAATGCTTTAAATATACTAAAGAGTCTACATTCAATGAGAAAGCAGGAAGGCGGCAAAGCACAACACGGCGCTTGAGAATACATATGGAAGAAAAGAGAGCGAGGGGGTCGCCTTCGGCTGGCCTGGATCCCACCCATGTGGCTCATGAGCCCGTATATGTGAATAACTCAAGCCCGTTATAGCCCTGCCTGGTGGGTACCACCTCCTTCTTCTCCACCTGTTCTATTTCTTCAAACACCTGGTCCCTCTCCTCATCAAATTTCTACAGCACAAAACTTGAGGCAATGATATTATTCATAACAAGATGTTTGCCATTTGATTACTCTTAAAACTGAGTTGAGAAAAAGGGGAGGGGATGGCATTTCTTCTTGCATTAATAATAATTAGACTGTATTGGATATTTATGTATCTAACATCTAATAATTTCTGTGTATTCCAGAGACTTCTTATTCAAGGCACCAACATCCTTGAAAGGTATTTGCATCACTGAATGTTGAATTTTGATGTAGAGAAATCTAGACTCTTTTTAAAACTGTGTAATTGGATTCTAAACATCCATGCACAATGGAGGAGTTTTTACATTGTTTTTTTTATTGAGATACCAATAATTAGTTCTATAATCTTGGTATATTTGTTCACTTGAAATCCTAGGACTGTTTCAGCAGGTGAATGATTTCAAGTCGTTGGGTGCTGTGGGTTTGATTCTGAGTCACGCAGATTCTTTGTACAACGGAGACCTTCCCTTGACCTGCTCCATCCTCACACCCATTTCTACACTTGAACTTGTTACAGTCATCATGTTTATCCATATACCTAAGAGTCTTTCTTATTTCAATTGCCGCTATACTTCACCAAGCTCAAAAAATTGACAGAGGAATGATTTCATAAACAGCCAAACTCCTTCAAGTTCCCACGCTGACCCCTTCATGATGCTGGGTTTGAGTTGGTTGCCTTATAGCACGTCCCTTTATTTATTCCTAAGAAAGAAAGATTTTTATTAAAAATATGTGTAATTACCATGGGTTTACCTCTCTGTTTATACCATAACACAGATTCATTAATTGTGCCATTGTTGGGTTTTTTTCTCAGAAAGGTAACTATAGTATTTAAATATGCGGCTTTCTCTCTTAACCTAAGTACACAGATGACAGAATCTAACTTCAGGTGAAAGTGAGTAAACAGTATGTATTTGCATTTTATCTATAAATCTAAAGTGATAAAACAACCTCAAATTTAAGCTCCAATTTTTTTTTCCACAAACTAAACAGACTTCTCTCTATTAGCATGGAAATTTTAAAATGAGAACTTATTAAGTGAATATTTCATAAACCTGTTGTAAAATATCCCTCACAGACTCCTTGCTGTTAGTTCACAGCTGACCCTCTAGTGGGCTCCTGAGGGTATAAGCTGCACAGGATTGCCTGCCTTTCTCTTACAAAGTCACTGGTAGTTTCAAATCAGCAGAGAAGGCTGACCTGTGGGTTAGCAGCTCCCCTCCCTGCCATGCTACTAGGGCACACTGGAAAACATCAAAGACTAATAAACTTCATGAGAAAAGAGGCGATATTGGAAAAGGGTCATTTCTAACTGTTCCCCTCTTCAGTTTTTGGTTTAGGAATCTCTGGTGGACTAGCGGATAAGGAGCACATCCAAAGGCAAGCAGTTTGAATCCAACAGCTGCTCCCAAGTGAAAGATGGACAATCTTCTCCCATGTGATTTACAGCCTCTGAAAATTCACCGGAAGGTCAGCTATGAGTTGATACTAACTCGATGGCACATACCAGCAACAATTCTGGGTCTGTCCACATTGTATTGAGTATTCTTTTTAACTAATTTAGAGAATCTGCTTTTTTTTTTCTTCATCTAATCCAGCAACTGCATCTAGATTACAATGTGCATTTTATATTGCCAGTTTTTATTAGGGAGCTCTGGTGGTTTGGTAGCAAAGAATTGAACCATCACCCCAAAGGCACGTGGGTCAAATACAGCACCTGCTCTGGCAGGAGAAGGATGTGGTTCCTGCCTCTGAAAACCAGCTGGAAGGTCAGCTGTGCATGGAGACACACTAAGAACAACAACTTTATCAGATGTCAGGAGATGTTATTAGGTGTTAGCAAATGTTGTAAAAAAATATTGACTATACAGAAGAGTATTTTGGGAAAAGCACAACAAGTTTTTGTGGGGAGAGCTTCTTACTGAGATAGACTGGCCCAGTGGCTGCACCCGGGCCTTGGGCACAGCGGTGACTATGTGGCCCGAGCAGTACCGGGCAGTTCCGCTCTGGGGTCCAGACACTTTATGAGCGGAGCCAATTCAATGGCATCTGACAGAAATGACTAGTTTCATCTCCTTTATCTCAATCTGTACATCTTGATTGTTGTTGTTGTTGTTAAGTGCTGTCAAGTTGTAGGCGACTCATCGTGACCTTATTAACCAAAGACCTGAAAACTTGTATGACTTTCATCCTAATTTTATTTTATTTTATGTATCCTTTTGATAGAGATTTCTCTAATTTCCAGATCATTTCAAAATGAAATTTCTACTCTAATTTTGTTTCATTATTTCTGTTCTACTTTATCTGTAGTGGGGGCTCTGGTCGTCTAGTAGAGAGTTGCATTGACAACCCAAAGGCCGGTGCTTCAAACCCACCAGCTGCTCCACAGGGCAAAGAAAGATTGTCTTCTCCCCTGCAGTCCATGGCTCCTGAAGACCCCTGACGGGTCAGCTACGAGTCACTTCCTACAGGAAGGCAAGTGAGTGAGTTGTCGGAATTCTTCTATTATGCTCTTTGTTTCCTTTATTACCTTGATCGAAGAATGCTGTCATTAAAATATAAAACATATACACACCAGAAACAAAAAATAAAAAGCTAGTTCAATAAATTGTCACAAACCAATATTTTTTAACCTCAGGAATGAAAAAAAAATAATATTATCAGCCACCCTAGAAGCCCTGCTGTGTTTAACATCTTCCGTTATTCTCTGTCATCTTCCTGCCTGTGACATTTTAATTAAGTCCTCTTTCTACACTTGACATAACTTGAAACTAGAATGTCATTGGCTGTCTAGCTTCATGGGCTCCACATTGCTGCTGGCCCCCAGGTGTAGCCTTATCTTACTGGGTATGTATTCCAGTAATCGGCCTATTCAACCCAGCAGTGCTGTGAGGTATCCTAACCCTGCTACAGTAACACGTTTGTCCTTGATTCTTAGTGCTAATGTCCCTGCATTCCTGGTGGGTACATAGTCAGGGTAATTGCTAGATCATATGACGTGTGTATGTTCACTTGAGTGGATAAGGCCAGGCAGTGTACTCAGCCAACATGGCTACACAGGATATGTTACTCCACATACCCACCAACCCACAGCTACCCAGTGTTTTCATTTTAACCATGCTAGCAAAGTGAAATCCTGCTGTAATTTTAATTTACATTCCCTTGATGACTAATAAATTTGAGCACATTCACATAATGCCTTGTCCACTTGGATATTCTCTTTTGAAGTGCCTCTTGTGTCAGTAGTTCATTTTTGCATTGTTTTCTGTTTATTTTATTGTCTTATCTTCAGAAGCCCATTATTCCAGCTCTTGCAAATGCCTACTGCAAATTTGTGGTTTGCCTTGTCACACTTTTTTTTCCAGTATTTTTGGATTAAAATATTATTTCAATGATCGTATCTTATTTTGTAATACAGTACATTTTTGTTGTTTTCTTTATTAAAGGAAAGGACTTCAGTGCCCCATGGTTAAGTAAACAGCGGTTAACTTAATGGTCTACAGTTCAAATACACCAGCTGGGATATTTCTCAGTATTCTATTTTTCAGAGTAATTTCCACTTAAACTTTATAATACTTTTGTCAATTTCCATAAAATTGTTTTGATTTTTATTTGTACGTCATTGAATTTATAAGGAAATGTCTTTCCAATTAACATATTTACATATTAAGTCTTCCAATCATAAATCCATTAAATCATCCTTTATTTACAAATATATATGTTAGTCCTTTCATTGAAATCTGTCCACTACAGGTGGCTACCACAATGTGTTAAACTGACAGGGAAGTGGTCAATGCAGTGAACAATACACCATGGAACGAAACCCAACAGCTGATCCGCAAAAAGTTTCCTCTCATAAAGATTCATTCCTCCCATGAATATATGGAATCTTGGAAACATAATAGAAGGCTATTAGAAGTCACAGCTGCCTTGATGGTAGTGGGTTTAGGGAACGACTAGGCAACAAAGCCCCAAATCCTTCAGCATCTGGTAGATCTGTGGTAGCCTTCAGTCTGGTTTCTGAGGTTGTAAACCTTTATGGGAAGGACTGTTCGTCTTCCTCTGGGGGTGGCTGGTAGATTTGAACAACCTACCTTGGCTTTAGCAGAGCAACAACATAGAATGTACTAAAAGAAATGCCAAAGAACAATTGATGCACTTGAATTATGGTGTTGGCAAAAATTCGAAAAATTGAACTATTTGACTGCCAGTAGAACAACAAATTTGTGTTGAATTAAGTGCAACTCAGATGTTCCTTGGACATGAAGATGATGAGACTTCGTTTCACCTGCTTTGGCGGTCTTGTCAGTAGGGACCAATCCCCAGAGAAGGACATCGTGCTTGGTTATAAATTTACTGTTGTCGTTACACACAGAGCCCTGTGGACACCAGATCAGAACCATACTCTGTCCTGTGCCATTCTCCCCGTCTCTACTAGCGTTCCCCCGTCGTCACATCCCTGTGTCGCTCTAGCTCACTCAGTGCTGTCTTCTTTTTCGATGAGCCCCTACCTGTTCTAACACGACACATGAGATGAAGGTCCCCCATCCTTGCTTCTAGCAAGCACTCTGACTGCACTTCTTCCATTACCGGCTTGTTTGTTCTTGTGGCAGGCCGTGGGATGGACCTTCCGTACTCTTCACCAGCACCACAGCTAACGGCTTCTTTGGTTGGTAAAATGGAAGATGTTCAGTGAGATGCATTGACATCGTGACAGCAATGGATTCAGACATCACCAGGATTGTGAGGCTGACAGAAGACCACGCAGTGTTTTGCTCTTTTATTGGGGGTTCCTATTAGACAATCCTCCACCATAGGCCCTACCAACAGCTAATTAGAAACTACCAGCTCTAAAACATAAAATGAAAATGCATGATAATTACCATCCATGGCATTCACTAGTGCCCATCACAAAGGAATGCTGGAACTTCCTTGTGCTGAAAGGAAAGACTTGCTCAACCAGTCACTCATTCTTTCCTCCTGTGAAGAATAAACTGAGGCAGGACCACGTGGCTAAGTAATGCCAAAGGAGGTGAGGACAACTCTACCGGATGCATGTGGCACAGAAAAAAAAACACCAAAAAAACCACCAAAAAACCCCCCACAAAACAACCCACCAAACAAACCAAAAAACCGAAGCAAGACAAAAATAAGAAAATAGCTAGAAATAAGAAGAAAGGAAATTATCAGGTGAAAGATTTCAATAAATAGAATCTTAGTGTAGACTAAGACAAGTTCTAAAAAGAAAGAATAAAGGAAATGGAGGATGAAGAAACTATTGAATAACATGCAAAATGTTTCTGCAGAATTAAAAATGCGTACTCTTTAAATGAAAAGTTGCGTTGTGGTATAGTCCACAGGCTGTTGCATCACTAGGCCAAAGGTGGTGCCTCTCGGGAACTTGAATCCACAGCAACTTTGAGAAAAAGTTAGGCAATCTCCTCCCGTGAGATTTACAGCCTTGAACACCCCCTAGAGAGAGCTCAGCTATGGACTGGATCTGACTTGACAGCAATGAGACAGTGAAAATACAAACTTCAATTTCTGATAGAATGCCATTACAATTGTAGGATCTTAGCCAAAATATCAATTAAGTGTTAAGATCATCAACTGGAAGTCAATATCCAGAGCCCAGTGATTGAATGTCTGCTAGGACCTGCCAGGTGGGGGTGTGGCCAACCCGCTGGCCCAGGGGATGAAGAGGAATGGTTTGTTTCCATTAAGATTTACAGCCTGGGAGGGAAGTGCTGTGGGAAATTCCATTTCTTATAATTTCTCCATGAGTTGGACTCAACTAGGGCTCAAAACAACAACAAAATTCCTTGAACATAAAAGTAGTGATAATCGACTGTAAATATATACTTAAAAAAAATCATGCCTGCCCCTTGCATATTTTATGAGAAAGCTATTCATTTAGAACCTAGTTCGGCAATTTGGAAGGAAGCCAAACTTATGATTTATCTATATTTTCATGAAGGAAAAAATGTCTCTTTAATAATATGGAATAAAACATCACCTTTAAGGAGCAATTACTTACCAAGAATTTCATCCCACCACTTAGGGCAGATTGTTAAGCTATCCTGATCACTTAAAAGCTCTTTCTGTCTTATTTTAGTATCTTCAAGTGAATAGCCAGGCATATTCAAAAAAGGGGATTTACAGAAACCAATTACAGAATTTTTAAAAACATAGAAAGTTCTAGAAACAATCAACTAAGATATTTAGATCTTTAGAATTGGGACTGTCATGAACTCAGTTCTAGAATCTGTTCTTCCCCTAAACACTCGACTCTAAACGTCTCCATTAGTTTTACTTAAGGTTAAGGCTTTTGACTGTGTAGATCACAACAAACTGGGGCTGACTCTGAGAAGAATGGGAATCCCAGAACACTTGATCGTGCTTATGCAAAACCTATACTTGAACCAAGAGACAGTCGTCAGAACAGAGGAAGGAAACACTGCATTGTTCAAAATAGGGAAGGGTGTCCGCCAGGGATATATTCTGTCCCCATACCTTTTCAATCTGTATGCAGAACCAAGTCATATAGGGTAAGTCATATTAAACATAAGTTTAAAAAATTATTAAACTTCAAGATTTCAGATATTTCTAAACTACATATCACATGTACTATGTAATTAGTAAAAATCCTAAGTGCTGAATGTGTTTGGGTGTCTATTATTCAATGCCCTAAACCATGCTGTTGAGTGGATTCCAACATGTCTGACCCTACAAGAGAGAAAATTGTAGTTACCCCCCAGGGTTTTCAAGGGCAGAGGTCATTTTAGAAGTTCATTGCTGCATATTTTCCCAACCTTATGGTCAGTAGCCTGATGTTCTATCCACTAAGCTAAGGGAAGAACAATTAGAATACAGTTTGTCTTGGGTGAATGATAGCTTTCCACAGAATAAAAGGAAAGGGGAAAGATCGGATGTGAAAAACAATGCATACAAACTTTGTAAGTAAACCAAAAGAAAAAAAAATTATAAATAAAAATTGCAGGAAAACTTTGTAATTTAACATGCCTCAAAATATTTTGTCAAAAATAAATCAGAGTTCAAGAATAATCAATGAAATATTTTTATTGTTTAAGCATAGTACAGATTAATTATATTTTAATAATGCTTTAAAAAGTCATCTTTCATTTTTTTCCTTCCAAATTTGCTTTACAGTGACAGGCTTTAATTTTGTACTCTGTATCCCAGAAGAACAGATTTATTTCTCAAACCCGCTATCCATATGCATGTGATTACGAAACCTGATTTATGTGCCCCTAATGAGATACTATGAGTCAAAGGTATGTACTATGAATACACTTCTTTGTTGTTGTTGTTTTTACCATCAGGTTGGAACTGACCCATAGCTGACCCTCTGGCAGGTTTCCAGAGTCAGTTAATACACGGGGAAAGATTTCCCATCCTTCTGTGGAGCAGCTGGTGGCCTTAAACTGCATACCTTTGGGATCGCAGCAGCTTCTTGCCACTAGGCCACCAAGAATATACTATACAAATTTGTATTGCTGGGAGTAACCAGAGCACTATGTTCCATCTTACGATAATATAAACACTTCCTAAGGAAGTACATTATAGTTTGATAAAATTAAGTAACTAAAACTCTACCATAGATATTTGATTACATAAATCTACATAGGTCTTTATCTCTATCTCACTTATTTGTATTCAATTTTTTAAATTGGACCTTTTTTATTTTTATGCGTCAAATTTATGGTTTCTGTTGATTTTAGATGCTATCTAGTAAATTTTGGAACTACTTCCTAAATAACATGCCCCTGGAAACTCTATGAACTTTGATAAATGTCAATAGTTGTAGAGGCACCTCAGGCCTTTTGTTCATGGGGTCGTTGTGAGTCGTGCTCGACTCAAAGTCAATCAACGACAACATCCAGTCAATGGAATCATAGTAACTCTATGAACTATAGACCTGAGCTCTGTCCTTTGCTCTGCCAACTGCTTCATCTTTGATATACTTGATCTGATTGAGGCTGTCACTGTGTCACTCTATCTTACTGAATTTCTTTCTCTCTTTCTGTGACCCTCCACCTTTCCCAGGATGATGTCCTGTTTCAAGGCCCCTCCCAACAACATGTCAAAAATTTTCAGCATCTTTGCTTCTATGGAGCACTCTGGTTGCATTTTCTCTAAGATATATTCGGGTTGTTTGGTTTTTTTTTCTCTTAACAGTCCATGGGCTATTCAATACTGTTGTCCAGCACTACAACTCAAAGACCTTGATTTTTCTTCTGTCATCCTCATTCACTGTCCAAGTTTCAGATATATACTCTTTTAAAATAATCTGCATTAAACAGTAATAATCTGTATTATAGTTGTTGTTAAGTGCCATTGAACTGTAGGGGACTCATAGCGACTCTATGAACATTTTTATATCTTTCATCGTTTCTCCACGTTCATAGAGTTTCCAGAGGCAAGCTGTTTTGGAAGTGGATGCCACTCCTGCTTCTTGGTTGTGGCTAATCATATCTGTGGACATGCTAAGTGTGTGATTTCATGCATCAATCTCACTTTCTCTCAATCCCTTGAAAATCCACACCCTTGACAGCAATGAGTTAAACTTAACCTAACTCTTAAACTCTAATATTTGATCAAATTACTGTAGCTGTTATATGCTGTTGAGTCAGAAATCAATACACAGCTGACCCTCCAGTGGGGTGCTAGCAGCTATAAATTGTATCAGAGGAGACTGCTCATCTTTCTCCCATGGAAACAAGTGGAGGATTCGAACCTCCTGCCTTTGCACTGGCAGCACAACTTCTTAAAAATAGGCCACCAGAGCTCCATAAAGAAGGGAAATATTTGGTTTCAAATCAATTCCACACTTCCCTTCATTGATTGGAAATTAATTACTCACTTCAAGGCCCCCAATTGCCCACCTGGGGTGATCTTCTCTGTTTTGAGAGTAGTATTCTTAGCATTCTCCTAAGTTGGATAGCACTGGTCTGTCCATTTGCTGTACAGAGGTAACTCGTGGTTGCTGTGATGCTAAACACTGTGACACTGACGTGCCAAATGAGAGAATGGACAAGCTTGGAAGCAGGAGTGGTATCCACTTCTGAAATGGCTTGCTTCCGGAAACTCTATGAACAGTGCTCAGTTCTTTCGTTCATAGGGTCGCTATGAGTTGTCTACGACTTGAACGGCACTTAACAACAAGAGTTTTCTTAGTGGGACCTGGGAAAGAGGAAGCGTCAGTGAAGGAGAGGAAGACCTCCAATGAGATGAACTGATGCAGTGACTGCAGCCACGGGTTCAAGTGTGTCAGAGACGATGAGGACGGCACGAGATAGGGCCAGGGTTCAGACCTGCTCTTCACGGGTCACCAGGAGTCGTACTCAGCTCAGTGACACCTAACAGCAGCAGACTGGTGAGCGACAAGAGGACAAAACACAACTGTCAGCTCAGTGGTGTTTGATATGGGCTCTCTTCTACGACTCAGGGTCTACTGGTTTAGGAGGAAAGCTTGAATAAAATACACTGTTGTTGTTGTCACTGCCTGCTGTCAAGTCAGAACTGATCCCCCAGGGGATTTTCAGAGGCAGTAAATTGCATGGGAGGAGATAGTCCATCCTTTTTAGCCTGCAAAACCTGAACTTGGGTAAGGCATACGCTTCCTAGAGATGAACAGAATACTTGCCACTAAAAATGAGTGGTAGAAAAATGGAAAGTCTACTCACAGTTTGAGGAAAAAACCTGAAAACTTGGGAGAAGAAAAAAACAAGTCAGTCCTATTGACTTCTGGCTCTTCCAGGCTTGCCTGGGCTACTGAAGTTTGGAGTGGCTCAGACAGAGATGCTGGGATTGTGTCTCAATCCGGTACCTGCAACACCCATTTCCAGGTCCTGCAAATTCCACTCATCTGTGTTAGCTCCATTTTCAAGTCTGTCTTTAAGTCAGGTTTCTAAGTGAGCCAGAGAAGTTAGGTTTGATTTGTATTTAATAACAAGTCAAGTGCTTGGTTTAGATTATAGCATACAGTATGCCTTTCTATATATAAATTAATGAAGCACTTCCAGATACATGCAAATGTAATAGTATAGTAATAATAACAATATTTTGTGCATATCACAAAGTAACTCATTTGTTTTAAGCAACAATGCCATTATTGTTTGCAAGCCAACAATTTTAACAAAAAATAAAAAAGAACCAGTTGCATGCACGTGAAATTTTTAATGTATTGGTTGTAAATCGGACATTCATGAGCCCAGGGGCAGTGTGTATTCTGTATTGTTTTCATTTTCAGATTTCTCAGCCTAAGCGAGCCTTTTGTTTGCTTTCTAATATTATAGTATTATAATGCTGGGACATTATTTAAATATTTATTCTTTCATTTCCTAAGATAGGTCTGCCTTTGATAAGTATTTAAAATGAGTATATTTTTGGAATTTAAATCACTGCTTATATCAATTATAGGATAACTCTGCTTCAGAAATCCAAGATGACTTAAAGCACTTACTGAAGTAGATCAAAGACCACAGCCTTCAATGTGGATCACATCTCAACATCAAGAAGATGAAATCCTCACAATGGAATCAACAGGGAAAACATGGGGAAAGACTGAAGTTGTTGAGAATTAAATTGTATTTGAATTCACAATCAACATCTGTGGTCACAGCAGTCGAGAAATCCAAAGATGTGCTGTGTTGTGCAAATCATTTTTCAAGGATCTCTTTGATGTGCTAAAAGCACAAGTATGTTAGTTTAAAGACGAGGATGTGTCTGACCAACCCACAGTATTTTCCATCACTTGTGAAAGTTGGACACTGAATAAGGAAGATGAAGGAGGAATTGATTCCTTGGAGTTGTGGTGTTGACGTGTAACCAGGGTGCACTTTAGAGACACCTCATATTCTTTTGGTGTATTGTCAGAAGGTCCCATTCCTTGGGAAACAGCATCATGCTGGGAAAGTCAGAGAAAAAGAGAAGAACCTCCACAAGACAGATGTACGTTGACTGCAGCAATGGACTTGAGCACAGCAGACGTTGATCATGAAGACAGCACAGACAGACGAGGTTACAGCTGCTCGTTCACAGGGTCTGTGTGAGCTGTAGCTACCTTAGTGGCACCTAACAATGCCACCAATAATATCAATTACATTTAATATAATCAATTACATTTAATATATATAACCTTTACTTTGCTAAGCTTTTAGCCTATTTAATATGTTAATTTCTGAAAGGGTTGTGTTAAAAATCTTAAATTACAATTATTATTTAATAAATTCTTAGCATATTTTCCACTGGTTCTTTTATTATTTCAAATGAAACTAATTTTAATGTGTTCTCTCTCTCATTCTTTCAACATGACATTCTTTTTCTTCACCACTGCATCCTAC
Organism: Elephantulus edwardii; assembly: GCF_000299155.1. Lineage (NCBI taxonomy): Eukaryota > Metazoa > Chordata > Mammalia > Macroscelidea > Macroscelididae > Elephantulus > Elephantulus edwardii. The sequence continues at coordinate 53,432 of NW_006400330.1, read as the reverse complement.
TCCTCATGACTTTGTGTTGATTCCATTTGCTAAATATTTAAAACTGTCATCTCCAGATTCCTATTTGACAGGGATACCTTTCGTAAGTCAGTAATTCTAATATGCATATGACCTATTTGCATTAAATGTACTTCTTAAAGACATCTTGTTGATTGATCTAATTTTTGTTGAGAATATTTGGTATCACCAAAAAAGGTTTCAATTACATATTTAGTCCACAAGCTTAGTATAGTTAATTTTTTATCTTATGTTTTCTGATTTTTAGGTGCTGTTAAGCATGACTCATAGCGACACTCTATGAACAGATCTGAACCCTGACCTCTCCTGTGCCATCCTCACAATCTGACAGGCTTGAGCCCACAGCCACTGTGTCAACGAGGATCTTCCTCTCTTTTGCTGATCTTCTACTTTTCCCAGCATGATGTCCTTCTCCAAGGAATAGTTTCTCTTAGCAACATGACCAAAGTATGTGAGGTGAGGCTTCATCACTTTTATCTTTCTTTAAAAATTAATTTTAATGAAAGTTTACAGAGACTTAGGGTTTCCATTCATTCATTGTTGCACTTTTCTCCCTGCCCACCCCTACTCCACAATTCGCTCTTCTCCTTGAAAAGTAAAACTCTATCACTGTTATGCAATCTCTTCCCCCAAGTCCACTCCACTGTGCAGCCTTCATTCTTGACTTCTGTCATGACAATAATACCCAAACATATATCCCTTTTAAACAGTTCTCTCTCTTATCTGTTTCAAAGCTGTATACATCATTCATCCTCTCCTTCTTTGCCTTCCCTCAAGCCCAGTGTCAGTCTCCTTTTTCAACAGTGGCCCTATGCAATATTTGTCCTTTCATGACTGAGATATTTCACTCAGCATAATGTCCTCCAGGGTCACCTATTTTGTAAAGTGTCTTTCACATTGTTATATTGGTTATTGAGCATGGTGGTAAGAGATTGACCAAGTTCTCTAAGCTTACCATCTGTAGGCATTTCTATATTAATGTTTTGATAATATAAAGACATACATACAGAAACTGGTATACATATAGTATATACAAGTATAAGATACTCATATAAATACAGGTAAATGCAACTGAAACACAAACTCATTTCATCTAGTCAGAACGAACTCATAGCTGACTCCCCATCAGGTTTCTGAGATTGTAAAGTGGATGGGAGGAGACTGGCCATCCCTTTTCTGCAAAGCTGCTGTGGAATCGAACCACCAAACATTGCCCAGTTACTAAGGTACAGTGTAAGGCAGGGTTGAGATCCAAAGTTCATAAGGTTGCTGGGAGTTGAATCAACTCAATGGAACTTAACAATATCAACACTCATGTCTACAGAATTACTTTGTATGTGAGACACAAAGTATATTCTGAATATATATTATTAATAAAATATCAGTATTTATGTGGAATAGGCAGTGTATTCAGTGCTTTATTTGTCCTTTGGGCTAATTTTTAATTAATTTTAACTGTACTCCATTTTTTTCAGGTGACTATACAAGTTCCAAATGCCTAACTGTTCAAGGTGGGTTTAGCATTCCAACTAGGTGTTGTTAACTGCATGTGCTTCAAGTCTTCACATGACACTTAAATTGTTAGAATCCTCCTAAATAATCACTCATTTCTTCTAGAACTTCAAATGGGTTCTATTCAGATTAGGTTGTACATGTACTGGCTACCATGTGTTGAGTCTGCCTAGGCCATGTGTACACACTCATGGGAGGGTGTGTGGAACTGCTCATAGACTGTAGAAACAATTTCCAATAGCACAGTCACCTCCACCATCCAGTACCCTAATGTTCTAGATACTGACGATGTTGCTCCCTAAACTGTGCTCAACTTGCACTTGTTATTATTTTATTATCATTGGATTCCTGTGAATAATTTTATTTTTAAATACAACCCTCATGGACGCCTATTATATTCATTAAATGCCAGCCTCTACCCTGGAGACAAACAATCTTCAGTCAGAATTGAATAAGTGGTGAAAACCAAGCAAACTTAAGCTCAAATTAAAACATTTGTAGTTTGGTATCAAATTATTTTCAGTGAGTAAGACGTGCTAAAATGTCATCACTTATTTTATTACAAATGAAGTAGCACTGGGAAAAATCCCTGCACTTATTTCAGCTTTACTTTCTGTGTTTTGAACTTGATAACTTAAGGTAAACGGCTGCTAACTCTCATGTCTTCAGAGGCCAAGGAAAAAGAATCCACAAATCATCTTAATTCTCTCTTTTCCTAAGTGTTGAGCGCAGCTATCAGAGGAAATGCAGATGGAAAGGTAAAGCCGTGTGGGGTGGAAAGGAAATGGTGAAGGAGTGCCCATATTTCCTCATAGCATGATTGAGGATGGTGGACGTTGTGTGAATGATCAGGTTCTCCTAGTTAAAGGGGCCATTGCTAGTTGTGAATGTTGGAAAACCATGGAACAACACCAAATTCTAAGAGAAACATAAATTCTCTAGAACTGGGCTTAAGAAAGTGAGTCAGTTTGAAAAACAATTTAACTGCTCTTTTTAATGGCAAATTAATCTTTACCCAGTCCATTATGATTTTAACTGTGGTCATAAACACACGGTGCAATCATGTGGTTGTTGTTAGGTGCTGTCGAGTTGAGAACAACTCATACCGACCCTGTGGATATATCTGAACCCTGTCCTGTCCTGTGCCATCCTCACAATCTCTTCAAGCCCATTTCTGTAGTCACTGTGTCAATCCACCTGGTTGAGTCTTCCTCTCCTCTGCCATCCCTCCACCTTTCCAAGCATGAAGTCCCTGTCCAAGAAGTAGACTCTCCTAACATGTCCAAAGAATGAGACCAAGCTTCGCATCCTTGCCTCTAGGGAGCACTCTGAATGCACCCTCTGCAAGACACAGCTGTTTGCTCTTTTGGCCGTCCACGGGACATTCGTTCACTCCTCCAACACCACAGTTCAGAGGCAACAATTCTTCTTCTGTCAGTCATCCTTCTTCATTGTCCAGCTCTCAGATGCACAGCAAATGATTGAAAAGACTCTCCCCTGCGTCAGGTGCACCTTAGTCTTCAAACTGACACAACTGCTTCTCCTCAGTAATTTGGAGAGATTCATGACAGAGGACTTGCCCAATGCAACCCGTCTCCTGATCTCCAGACAGCTGATACCATCAATGTTGATTGTGAATCAAAGAAAAATAGTTGACAATTTCAACATTTATGCATCTATTTTCATGGTGTCTATTGATCCAGTGGTGAGGATTCTGTTTTCTTGATATTGAAATACAATCCCTATTGAAGTTGTAGTATTTGCTATTTTTTAGCAAGCATTTTAAATCCTCCTCACTTTCAGCAAGCAAGATTGTGTCATCTGCATAATGCAGGTTGCTGATGAGTTTTCCTTTGATGCTGTATTCTTCTTCATAGACTCTTTACAGTATAATTGTTTCCCCTTTACTCACTAACGTGCTTCTATGAAGGCAACTCCGTATGCTCACTGGGAATCCAAAGTTACTCTCAGAATGTTAGAAAGCTTTGATGGCCTAGTGGTAAGAAGCTATGCTGCAGTCCCTAAGGCATGCGGTTCGAATCCACCAGATGCTCTCCGGGAGAAAGATGGGCAATCACTTCCTTTGTGATATATCTTGTGAAAATCTGCTGGAGGGTTAGCTATGGGTTGGTACACACACAGCAGCAGCAACATCTCAAAATGTTACAACATTGTGTCCTTGCCAACAACTCCTCCACTGTGCTAGAAATCCCACTTGACAGGTAAATGCGATTGTGACAGCAATTGTGTGGCAAAACGGTCATAAATATATCTTATTTGATTGTGAAATTATGTATCTCAACTGGAAAATAATTTTGAAAAGTATTCTTTTAAATGGCACAATTACAAGAATAGTCATCCCAAAGCCTTTTGGTTTCATAAATTACCATAACTTTTGACAAAAATTCTGTTTCTGCGTTGTGCTTTTATGAACCTGTGTGTTTGTGCACGTGGGTGTGTTTGAACAGGAATTACAGAACTTTTAGCTGTGCTCATGGAAAGACTTTTGATAGGCCAAGAAGCCATTATCCAACAGAGCAGAAGAATACTGCAGGCTTAAAATTAGGAAAGGTGTGCATCAGGGTTGTACCCTCTCACGTTATTCAATCTGTATGCTGAGTAAATAAGACCAGAAAGTGAACTGTATGAAGAAGAATGCAGCACCAAGAGTGGAGGAAGGATCATCAACAGCCTGAAATATGCACAAGACACAACCTTGTCTGGTAAAAGTTGACCTGAAGTACTTGCCGGTGAAGAACCAAACTTATAACTCTCATCATCTCAGGTCTTCATGCCACATTGAACCTACAGAGTAGACGGAAAGATGAGAATGACGTCTTTGTCAACAGGAAAAAAATTATAGCAGCGTGTTTACTGATTCTTATTTTCATGCTCAAAGCATGCTTCTCTTTTCAACATTTGCTTGATTAACCAGATATTAAAAGCTCTGTTCTATTTCAACTTTCAAGGATTTTTCCAATGAAAGAAAATCTTTTACTATTTTCTGTATTATATATGATTTATCAAATTGAAGCGATTTTTGCTTAGTTTCATTAATGATGTCCTGGCATTAATATATATTTTTCATATTGTTGTGTGTTGTTGTTAGATGCTGTTGAGTCAACCATGACTCACAGCGACCCTATGAACAATGACTCTGAACCCTGCCCTAGCCTGAGCCAGCTTCACTGTCTCAGACACACCTGATCCCATTGCCATAGTCACTGTGCCAGGACATCTCATCCAGGGTCTTTCTCTCCTGTGCTGACCCTCTCACCCTTCTAAGAATGATGTCCTTTCCCAGGGACTGCTCCCTCCAGATAACATACCCAAAGCATGTGAGACAGAGCTTCAAAATCTTAGCCCCCAACGCGCAACCTGGTTTTACCCCAGGACAGACTTGCTTGTTCTCTTGGCAGTCCATGATGTGTTCAACACTCTTCCTAGCACCACAACTCAAAAGCATTAATTTTTTCTTCTGTCATCCTTATTCATTTCCCAGCTTTCAGATGCATAGTAAGCAACTGAAAAGATCATGGCCTGGATCAGGTTGTGTCTTAGTCCACAGACTGACATCACAGTTCTTTAGCACTCTGGAGAGGTTCTTGACAGCAGATTTTTTTTTCCAATGCAACTCATCTTTTGATTTTTTTACTGCTGGTGTCAAAGGTGTTCTTTTCTCTATGACGATGCTGCCCATTGGTCCAAATTAGTGGGGCCGACTCAGGATAGGGAAGGGCTCAGAACTACTGTGCATAGGGTCTCTAGAGATCTCAGGCAACTCAACGGCACATAACAACAACATACTATATTAGTTGTTTTTTATTTAAGCCTCAAGAGGACCTTGGGGAGGGCCTTTGTATTTAAAAGTTGGTTGTTATATATTTTGGAGGAACATTCTTTTAAGTGGTACAGCACTCTTCTGTCAATATGCTGTACCAAGGTAACCTGGGGTTGCTGTGATGCTGAACTTTGTGCCATTGGGGTGTCAAATGGTATAACCATTACCCATGGTGGACAGAGTTTGGTGGAGCTCCCAATTTAAGACAGGTTTGGAAGCAGGAGTGGAACCCTCTTCCTAGCCAACATGACTCTGGAAATTCTATGAACTTAAGAGAAACAATACTTATAGAAAGGCTTCAGGTCTTTTGTTCACAGGGTCACTACGAGTTGTGTTTGACTTGACATCAATCAACAAATATGACATCAATTGGTACAACATGGGCTTATTTTTATTCCCCACCCACTTCCCAAATATATAAAATGTGGTAATGAATTTTTTCTGAATTGAAATAGGAGAAAACATGAGGCCTGTTTATGTATTTTAAGTTTGAGACAAATAACAGCTTTTGCACTTGAAAGGCAAGTATTCCTGTAACTAACAACACAGCAAAGTCCTATTTCTAATAAAAGAATTATTATATTGGAAAAAAAAAAAGTCCTATTTCTACAAAATAGTTGTCTTGCTTCCTCAGCATAATTCTGAGCACTCAGCGGAATCACTTGAACATAGTGACTGGTTCCAGTAGAGGGGTCATAAACTTTGACACCTCTGTGATAATTGGAAGCACCTCTTATCCATCAGGATACACTCAGAGACCAACAGAGAAGAAGAGCTTTCACACGTTTGTCTACCTAACAACAACAACAACAACAACAACACGTTGCTACTGTTGTTCACAGGTCCTGTCAAACTGAGTATGACTCATAAGGCGTCTCTGGACAAGAGATCTGCACCCTGCCCTCTCCTGTTCTATCCTAATCACCTAACTGCGAGGTTCCTATTAGGTTTATGAATAAGGATGTCAGATGAAGAATTGATGCCTTTGAGTTGTGGTATCAGAAGAGTGTTGAGTATCCCATGCACTGCCAGAAGAACAAGCAGAAATGTCTTGAAGAGTGTACAGCCAGGGTGCTCCCGAGACACAAGCATAGGGAAGTTGATCTTCATCCGACCTGTTTGCAATGTTGTTAGGAGGGACCGGTCCTTGGAAAAGGGCATCATGCTTGGAAAGGCGGAGGGTCAGAGGAGAAGGGAAAGGCGTTCTATGAGATGGACAGACCCAGTGACGGCTATGGTGGGCTCGGGTAAAGACCGTCAGTAGGAGTTGGAGTCAACTCGATAGCACTTAACCACAGCAACAAGTAGACTAATGCAGGCGTTTCTCAAATGCATTCCAAAATTGGATACTAAATTATTAGGGTTTTTAAAAGCTAATATGAAATCTTTTGTGCTGCTAATGAATTAAAATATAACTTTAATGAATGAAATATTATCAAGAAAACAAACCATTCATGACATTGGTCACACCACCTTTCATTTGTTGTTGTTTTTTAGGTGCGCATGAGTGACCATCGCTCATAGTGACCCTGTGAATGACAGATCGGAACTTTCCTCCATTCTGTGCTGAACTCATTGTCAGTCACGCCCTCCCCACATTTCCTGGAATGATGTCTTCTTCCAAGGACTCGCCCCTCCTGACAAATCCAAAGTGTGTGAGAAGTCTGATCTTTCTCGCCTCTACGGAACATCCCAGTAGCTCTTCCTCCAACACATAACTACTCTTCTGGAAGTTCATGGGATACTCAGTAAATGTCACCAACACCAAAGTCCTAACTATGGCAATAACCAGATGGTGGTTCTAATACTGCAGATGGATTCATGAAAGATCCTCAGTGGAGAGATTTATTACATTGTAAAGAGAACTACTGCATACAGACAAACAGAACATTTGTTTAAATTAAAAGTGCAAACGCATAAGTCCTAAATCAACCCTTTCTCTAGGGATTTTGGAAGCTCATGAAAGTTTGAGCTAAAAACCAAATAAAAACACCACAGTGGTACTCTACCGGGTTCAAGAAGCTCTAATTCTGTCTCCTCTAATGGACTCCATTTCAATTCTCCTTGGAGAATTTTGGCAAAATACTTCCTTCTAGTTCAGAAAATTTATTAACTCACAGCAGCTTCCAGTTTATAAAATGCCCCTTTCAAAGTAATCCCACCTCGTGATTTAACCGTATGTGTGCTTAACCTTCCCTAGGAGAAGCTAAGCTTTTCCCATATGTTGGTTTTTCTCTGAGAGAAAAATTCCGTGGGCCCCATCAGCAAGGCAGCATTACTCAGCAAGGGCTACGCTGGGAGTGAGAACGGAGGCAGCGGGCCAAACAGGCGGAGGGTGGATGGTTCAAGGGCTTGTGCCTGGGTGTAGAATGAATGACAGCTGCACAGGACGAATTACCCGCGGGCCCAGAGGGTCAGGGGCCTCCTGGAGCTTCTGCATCTTTTGGACCAGCTTCTTGGTCAGTGATTGATTAGCAGAGCTGAGTGTGGCCCTGGTGGACTGGACCAGGTTGTCACACATTGATGCCCTCATGCTTGAACTTTTGAGCACTCAACTCCTCCGACTAAGGCGCTGGACCAGATCAAAGAGAAGACTCCTGTGGGAATTCCATTCCAAATAAGTTAGGCAGTGTGGACACACTGGTCAGTGGGTGCTCGTGAAGGAATGAGGGGATGGACCACTCTTCCCCTTCCTTGAATTCACTGTACGCCCTGCCCGACACCAAGAGCACCACTAGCCTAGCATTGGGTTGCAGTGAGCACTTTGCCTGGCCAAGTCACAGTGTTCAAAGGGAAAAGGGCCCAGAAGAGCGAGGGGACTGCGCCAACCCACCCACAGGATCATTCTGCCCTCTCTTTCCAGTGTGCTAGAGAGTCTTTCTCTCACTACAGTTTAAACATAGTCCTTTTCACTGCAGTTTTGACACCTGGGTAAGGCTGGGCTACTTCCGGATAGGAAACATAGTTACGGAAGAAATTGACTATGTCAACATTTAGCCATTTCTCGAGGTGATTGGTGGCCATTTCTCAAACTCCAGCCCGCGAGGTCATGGGGTCCTATCCAAGTGTTTAGGCCTTTTTAACATCATGAGCCCCTCTCTTAAATTGCCCCCCCCATCTGTGCGTCCTGACACGTCTTCTGCCCCAGGGCTTCCTTTCGCCACACAGACCCAACGACCCCCAGGTGTTTTTGGTCCCTAGGTTCTTCCCAAGTACATACGTGGACACTCGGATCCTGGCACTGCATCCTCCCAACCCCTGTCATTTCTTGAGCTCAGGCTCCTCTCCCCGCTCGGTTCTGGTGGAATCAGCTCTGCGCGCGGGCGATCATCCCAGCCCCCCCAGCCCCCCTCCCCGTTCCTCGGCGTGCGCTGCGTTTCCCCGAGGACCAAGCCCCCACCGCGCGGGTGGGAGCCCTGGAGGCTGCATCCGGGACCCAGGGACCCTCTGACGCGGGTTCCTCCTTCCCTTATCTCAAGCCGCGGACAGGAGTCTCCCGCCCAGCGGCCGCGCGGGGGGGGGGGCGAGGCAGGCCGAGCACACCCCCGCAGTCCGTGCCGCACGTGGGCCCCGGGCCTCAGCAGCAGGTGCGCCGGCCTCCCCGCGGCTTCCGGGAGCCTCAGGCCGCGCCCCCTGTAGCCCGTCGGGCCCGAAGCCTCACTGCTTAGGTCCCCAGAAGAACTAAGTCGCAGCAGCGGGGTGCCCGGCCCCCTTTGAGGCCAGATCTGCTGGTGGCCCTGAGCTCCACTGCGCATCACCCTTGACCCTTCCCGGGCTCGCTCGGCATCTCGTTTCCTCCGGAGTTGAGCGCTCCGGGGCGCTCGTGCTGCAGCGGGGCCGCCGGGCTGCGCGCGGTGCTGGGGCTCCAGCAAACCTGTGACGCGCGGCGCAGCGGGTCCGGGGCCACCCCGTCCACGACCTCGATTCACCGCCAAACTTTGTCTTCGCCGCGGTCCCCCAGCCGAGCCCCGAGGGAAAGCGCGCTTTGGCCGGAGGAGGCCCGCTGCCCGGACGGAGCACCATCGGGGAGGGCGCGCGCTCGGCCGCCTCCCCGCACACGGTGGCGGCCCCTCCTCTCCACGCCTGGCTCAGGCGCCGCGACCCAGTCGGATCCGCCCGCGCCCCGCGCGCCCCTCGCC
>NW_006400330.1:2775-43185 GCF_000299155.1 Elephantulus edwardii | reverse complement strand
CCGAGCCCCTCGCCTCTCCTCCGCGCCCGGGGCCCGAGCCCGGCGGACTCCGAGCCCCTGTGCACCCATTTGCGTCCGGAAAACGACCCCGGAGGACTGGCACCCCTCTCCACACCTCCGCGCCCGGGACCGATCCCGGCGGACTCGGAGACCCTCTCTGGACATCCGCGCCTGGGGTCGGCGCCGTGGTGTATTGACGTTTCGCCACTCCATCCTCTCCCCGCCTCCGGACGCCTCCCCGTCTCTAAATGGAATTAGTGGAGCGCGGAGCCTCGGGTGTAACGCACAGACATGATCCATGGACGCGCCGTGTTGCACAGTGAGTACCCGCCGCTGCGCCCTCCGTCCGCCCCGCTGGTGGCCGGCGCCCGGGCCCTGCAGTCCCCTCCGGGCGCGCGGAAACTTTGTGGCTTGCAGCATCCCAGCTCGGGCGTGGGGGCGGCGCGCAGGGCCATCGGCTTTTCGGGCCAGCACTTACGGGGGTGTGAGTCGAGACCGGGCTTTGGGTGCACGTGCGGAAAAAGGCTGGGAAGAGGAGGAGAGCGGGGTCGGTACTTCCGTGTGAGCCTGGGACCCCTGGTTTCAGGAAGTCGCCATTGACACTCCAGGGGGTCCTTGAACCCTCCTACCCTGCGCTGGCGCGGAGGCCAGTGGCCAGCTCTGCTCTTTTTTGGGTCCCAGGACCTCAAATGTTGCTTTAAGAGTGCGGTAACGTGTAGCGTGGAGAGCAGAAGGAACTGGAAGGAGGCAGCTGGCAGGAGGCTGCTTATGTCTGAAAGCTCGCCTGTGAGGTGGGGATTTTGACAGGAAAGCTGGGATCAGACTTACTCCAGCGCCAGGCCAGGAGGGGACCGGCTCTGAGGCTCTCACTGCGCCTTCTGAAGGTGCCTTCAGCGCTCAGGTTGGGAAAAATGGAGTGGCGGGGTTTCTCTAACCTCCAACACCCACCTCAACAGGTTAAAGGAGCCTTCTTACCTGAGTGCTCTTCTCTGTAGACTTAGGCGAAGTTAACAAAGATACTGCTTTTACCTTTCAAAAGCGAACACCTGACCACAGAGAAGGGTTAGTGTGAAAGCAGATGGGTGGCCTAAAGACGCTCGCCTTTGCTTCTCCAGCCTAACGCAGCCCAGAACCACAGGCAATACTAATCAATGTAATTGAAACATCTTCTCAAGTACTCACATCAAGGCCCAGACAAATTTGGCATCGCATCAGAGCAGGCATTTTTGAGCTCTTATTTCGCGTGGGATATTACCCCAATTCTGTTCTCCAACAACCCCCCCACACACACACACCCAGACACACACTAGTTTTGAGTGTAAATGTAATTATTCGCCTAACAGAACTTAGAACCTTCTTGTGATTGAGCAGCAAAAATAAAATTCCGAAGGAAAAGCCAGAGATTGTTAAGTAGATAGACTTGATTGCTTTTCTCAATATGTTAGTGTGCTGTCCAGAAGGTTTGCAGAGGCCAGAATTCGTCAGGGAGGAGATTGTCCTTCTGTTGCCCTAGAACCGCATACCTTGAGGGTAGCAGCACAGTTCCTTACCACTAGGCCACCAGAGCTCCCTTTTCTCAGTACAACCTTTGTGAGCAAATAAGAAAATGGACATGAGATTGAAGTGCAGATTCTAACGGTCCTAACAGATTTACTGTTAAATCACAGGTCAGGTTCTCTTTTTGTTACTAAAAATCTGATCCAGACAGACATGCTTGTAGAAATGAGTTTTCTTTAAAAAAAAAAAAAAAATCTAGGTCTGGAAAACACTGAGTATTAAGTCCAGTTTAAGTTTGGGGGACATTAATTTTGTGGCTTAGTACTCAAGACAGTGTTTACTTGGTAATTCTGTTCATTTTTATAGTGTGCATTTTTATAATGCAGCTTAATGCCTTCAATCCAACTTAATCTGCCCGACACCCTCCCCACCCAAGAGGATTTGCCCAAGTGTTCACTTGACAAAGGCACCCACCGCGGCTGTGTAGTGATTGCGTATCCCACCAGGCCCAGAGCCCCTCTTCCCGTGGTCCTTCCCTGGTGCCTCTGTGTGTGCACTCTGTCCTCCTTGGAGCTTGCTCCCAGGCGATCCTGAACTCCCACTTGTCTGGCTTTAGTAAATTACACTGTAACCAGAGAGTTGCTCACTCCCCACATCTCCCTAAGGGTTTGGGTCTCAACCTTCACAATTTCTGTTGTTCCTTAAACAGCCCTAATGTTTTGTGTGTAATTCCACTCCGGTTTTCACATTGCAGGTTACTTGGAACAGAGAAAGTTTTCCCACTCTGATGCTGTTTTTGTTTTTAAATTTCATTACTTTCTCATTCAACTTGACTATTGCGGTGTGCACTCATTTTCTCTTCCTAATGTGTTTTCTGTTTTCAGTTGTAGCAAGTTTAATCATCCTTCATTTGTCTGGGGCAACCAAGAAAGGAACAGGTATGTTTCTTCCAGCAAGTGGGAGTGGAAAAACCTCTAGAACTATTTTGCATTTTCCTGTATTTTCCAAATTCTTATTGTTTCAGACTATCTGGAAATCTCATAGTGTGTATAATTGATTGGTCTTGACTAAGATAACATTTAGAAATTAATTTACTAATGGAAATTATAAGAATGCCCTATTTTTAGTTTTATAGAAAATTGGATGATGGCTCTTTATATATTTTTTTTAATATATAGAAAAGCAAGCCACCTCAGAAACGCAGACGACAGTGCAGTGCGGAACGTGGACGAAACGTGCGGACGGGGGTGCTTTTACCTCTCCCAACTATCCCAGCAAGTACCCCCCTGACCGGGAGTGTGTGTACATCATCGAAGGTGAGGGGGCAGGGGAGAGGCCTGGCCAAGCACCAGGCCACGCTGGCCCTTGCTCCTGCTTGCATGGCAGGGTGCTTAATAGACATTACACATATTGGTGTGGGAGCTCATGTGCACGAATACCTCCAAGTGATCCAGAGAACTGTAGAATCTGGAACCAAGCTCACAGTCGACATTACTAGTAATGGATTATGAGCAAGTAGACTCTGGGGAATAAAGACAAACCTACAGCTGTGGACATTCCTTTTGCAGTTAATTTATTCAGAATTGTAAGTAGAGAATGGGTCTATACATATATATGTGTGTGTGTGCGTGTATACGTTTATTTACACCTATTTTGTATCTGTAAGGTTCTGTGCCTTTGAAGGGGAATCTTGGTGGCCTAGTGGGTAGGAAGTTGAAGTCTCTGTTCTCCATATAGACTATTAAAGCTACTGCTACCAAGTGGATTTCAGCCCCCGACACACCCCTAATGAGTGTCGTTGGGTTGTAACTCATAATGGACACAGTCGGCCTCATTTCCCCTCAGAGTCTCTGGTGGACTTTTTTGTTAGTAGTTCATCATGCAGCCTTTAGTGCCAGAACCAGACAGAGAGAGAATGCTGTAATTGTTATGTACCATTGAGGTACAGCCACCCCGCCAGTGGGTATTCAGAGGCTGGATGTTGTGTGGGAGGAGATTGCCCATCTTTCTTCAGTAGAACCACTGATGGGTTCGAACCCCGTTCCTTTGTGTCAGCAGCTCCAGTAAGCCAGCAGAGCCCCTAACACGCCTGTGTGCGGTAGAAATGAAGTGGGTGACAGCTGAGGAGCCGGGTCATTCTATCCCCTTGATCTGTGAAAGCATGGGAGTTCTCTTCGAGACACTGGCTGGTGTGCCTATGGAATGATTGTTGTTGTTGTTATGTGCCATCGAGTCGCTTGCAGCTCATAGTGACCATATATATAAGAGCCCTAATCTCTGCTCTATCCTGTGCCAACCTTACTGTCTCTGACACACCCACTCCCATTGCCCCAGTCACCAAATCAGTCATCTCATTGAGGGTCTTCCTCTTCTATGCTGTCTCTACACTATCCCAAATATGATTACTCTCTCCAAGGACTATTTCCTCCTTGTAACATGCCCAAAGTATGTCAGACGAAGCTTCAGAATCTTTGGAATGATTAAGGTAGAGAATTAATAAGATAGTTTGATGAGGGAGTAGTTGGAGGAAAACAAGAAGAAAGAAAGTATTGTAAAAGATTCAGTAAATACTATTGAAGAGCTGAACTAGAAAAGGAATGATGAAACTGGAAGAAAAGGAAGAAATTAGAGGTATTTATGAAGCAGAATTTTACTGGATTGGACATGAGAATATGAACACAGGGAATCCTAGAGGCCGTCTAAAGATCTTAGGTTTGTGAGTTATTAGATAGAGTTGTCAAGAATGAAGAAAACAGGTGGAGAAAGAAGATTTAAAGGAGAAACGACGTGTTAAATTTTAATGTTGATGAGTCTGCCAAAGAGAGTTGTGCGCCATCAAGTCAGAACCCACCCTTAGCTGACCCGCCAGTGGGTTTTCAGAGACAGTGAATTGCACGGGAGGAGAATGCCCTTTGTCCTGTTGAGCAGCTGTACTTGAACTACATACCTTTGGGATGGCAGTGCAGCTCTTTACTACTAAGCAATCTCAGTGGATCTTTAGACCAGTGGAGAGTTCCGAAAATTGATGTGTAAATTTTAAACAGAATGATTATTGTTGAAGTTGTTGCAGATAAAATGATCCTGGAAGAGTATTTGGAGCCCTGCAACGAGGGCTTTTTGTTGTTTTCTGTTTGGGGCCTGCCCTAGAGTTCTGACTTAGTTGGCCTTGGATGGAGCTGCAGGCATTATTTTGTTATAATTGCTCTGCAGGGAATTCCAGTGGCAGCCAGAACAGTGGTCTAGAGCGAGAGTGAAACAAACTCTGAATAAACAAAACGAAATGAAACCGAACAGAACATTAGTGCTATTGAGTTGAGTTGATGCCGGCTTATGGCGACTCTCCTTTGGGTTTCAGAGTCTGCAGATCTTACTCCTCCAAAGCATCTGGTAGGTTGAAAATGCAGGCCTTTTGATTGCAGCCCAGCACTACACGCAGTGTCACCAGGGCTCATTAAACATAGACTCCTAAACCCAAACCCACTGCTGCCAAGCTGACTCCAGTTCCTGGTGACTGTCCATTGGGTTTCTGAGAGAGTAAGTCTTTCCGGGAGGAGAGAGACGGCCCTTCGTTCTTCCACTAGTGAAGTCAAACCTCTGACTTTTCAGTAAGCAGCACGGCATGTAACACACTATATTCTTTTAAAGATAATTTAGCAGTCTGGGAAATAACATTAAGGGATGAGCCGAGTAGGAGTAAGACTTGAGAAGGAGAGGCCCAGAGAGATGGAGAGAGAATGAGAGCAAAGGTGCCCCACAGGGAGTAATGAACAATGACCATGCTCATTGTTTGAGTATAGATAAGGAGGCACTGGAAATGCTTCCCTTCAGGCAATTGGGAGGCTCCCTTTAAAATTAGGTCTGGAGGAGCCAGTTCCCAGGGCTTGATGTGAAGAAGTGGCTGGTGGGCACTGAAGCTCTGGGAAAGCAAGAGAAGGAACTGTTTGCTTGCTTCCTCCCCTCGCTCTTCCCCCACTCCCTGTCCTGTGTCCTCCCTCCCCTCTTCCTCCTTCCCTCCTCCTTTCTTTCCTCCCTCCTTTCTCCCTTCTCCCTCCCTTCTTTCCTTCCTTCCTTTCCCTCTCCCTTTAATCCTTTTTCCCTTTTGTTGAGATAAATTGCACCAGTTTTAATTCTGCAGAGGACAGTGTTCACATGGTGAAAAGTAAGATTAAAAACATATGAGGAAGAGGGAAGACTTCTTAATCTAAGACAAGTTGGAGTAAATGAGTAAATGAGTCAGATGAAGGGCCTGCCATGACAAGAATAGCCGTTTTGTATATTCAAGGTGGGCTGACAGTTCTTCCAAATTAGATGCAGACTTCTGTCTGCTAGAGCACATTCAGATGAGAATGCTCATGGCTCCATTCACTGACCAGGCTCTCAAAGTATTTGGGTGAGTGACTTTGAAATGAAGTCTCTGTTTTAGAAAATAAGATAAATATCAAGACATTTTGATGAAAGAGGGCAGTGGAATATGAATGGAGACATTCAGAGATAAAATGACAACAAAAAACCAACTAAAAAGTTTAAGGATTTGGACCTAGATCACGTCAGCGCATTCCTGTGTGCTGGAAGTTAAGACTGGTCACAGGAGGCTGCTTTGTGGTCAGCTGCCTCTCAGAATGCCCACGGTGTATTTTACCTTAAAGTCAAAGGCTCACGTGCATTATACTTAACGTTTATAAGGAGATGAACTTTGTAAGCAAATCAGTATAAAATAAAAATTTTATGCTTTTTAAAAAAAGTTTATAAGGTGCTGAGACTCGAAATGATGTGGAAGAAATGGGGAGTAAAGTCTGTCCTGAGCCAGTGCTCAGGAAAGTCAGTGCTTAAAGGCCTATGTGTTCAAAGTTTATTTTAAGGATTACTATTAGGTATTACTAACAGGTTTTTGATGATATGAACATTGAAGAGAGAAGGTAAGAACTCTTGCAGAGCAATCAAGAAGCCTTTATTTGACATGAGTGTGTATCACAGATGTCCGCAAATGGACCATTGACCGTAACGTGGGTATCAGTGCTAATGGTCTCCCATTCTTTGGGATCTTTTTAAGGTACAAATTTTTAAAAAGTTTACAAATCTAAAGAAACTACACAACTGTAGGTTTAAAGAAGTGAGGGAGTACACTGTCAACACAAAGGTATATAGTTCAAATCCATCAGCTGTTCCATGGAGAAAATTGGGCAATCCCCTTTTAGGCAATTTACTGCCTCTGAAAACCTATTGGAGGGCCCACCATGGGTCAGTTCTCACTTGAAGGTACACAAGAACAATAAGAAGCAGATTTAGAATTTAGACCTTTTGGGTTGCATCCTACCACTTCACACACGATGCCATCTGGGCGTGGGCCTCTAGGGCCAGACCCACTGGCATTGATTTGTTCCCAGCTCATGGCCACCCTCTATTGGGGACCATACTTTCCAGATAGATTAGAAAGCATCTGGAAAACCGCTTGTTTTCATACTTGGCTACGAACTAAAAAGTGATGGTTTCCCCATGAGACAAGGTTACTCTGTCACAAAGGGTTACTATGAGTCAAAAGTGGACTCAGTGGTACCTGGAAAGAATGATGTAGCTCCTCTGGGTGTGTTGGCTGAATCTGAGTTGTAATGCCAGGGTTTTGAACTGGTTTTGGCGTATCAGTGGAAGAGTGGACAATCATTGGCTAGTATGTCCACGTGGTGGTGTCCAGGGTTTCGTCCTCACTGTGATCCATGATCCTCTCCAGAATTAGGGAAGACAAGCTTATTCATAATCACTCAGCAGAGATGTTGAGAAATACCTCAGGACATACACTAAGTGTTGAGGGAAAAAAAGACAGTAATTGTTTCTTCTCTTACATGGATACGTGTAGAAAGGAACACTTCTTTCAACAAGATTTTTCTGGGTAAATGGGAGTTCAAAGAGTTGGAAGTATATAGCTACTCCTGAAAGTAGGAAGGTATGGTAGCTGAAAAGCATACTATTTTAGAAGAAAATGACCTGTTAGGAAGAGCGGAACTTGGTATATGAGCAGGTCATAAGATAATCAGAAGTGTGCTTTGTAGGGTGCCTTTTAAGATGGTGTATTGTTGATGTGAGGTACTTTCAAAGCAATCAGTTCTAGCTTAGAGTGACCTTATGTATAACACTGCCAGGTCACGCACCATCCTCACGGCTTCAGACCATTGTAGCCTTTATGTCGATCTAGTTCACTGAAGATCTTTCCTTTCACCCCAACTCTCTATTTACAAAGTACGATATCTTTCTCCAGGACTGGTCTTTCCTGATAAGGTGTCCAGTGTGTGTGAGGAAGTCTCCCTAGTTTTGTTTCTAAGGAGGATTCTGGCTACACTGCCTGGAAGGATGTGCTTGTTCTCTTGACATTCTGTGGGACATGAGATATTCTTTGTCAACATCACAACTCAAAGGCACCGGTTCATTTGGTCTTTCTTACTCAAGGTTCAGCTTTCTCATATATACATATATGAGACAACTGGATCATACGAAGGTCAGGTTGACTATTTGACCCTGTAGCTCTGAGAGAGTAAAGGAATACATTTAAACCTGAAATTGATGTGCTAGGCTTTGTGTTCTTGAAAATTCCTTCTTCATGTCTTGTCTTCTGCACTTTGATCTAAACAAGATGTGCGCTTGGAACAATTTGAATGTTTATGGGACTCTGTACTCCAGAGGTTTCTGACCTCACCTTTAGTTTATCCAGAAAACGTGGAGAAACTGACAGACAGCTCTGGATTAGTCTTTCACAAGACTGGTATGATAAGTTAATAATTTGTCAGACATGGAAATGGCCACTTAACTAGCAGAATAATAGTTTGTGGAACCTCATCCGGACCCTGAGGACATTTTTAGACAATTAATAGACCTGACAATTCTGGTCATTGTCCGGGGCTTTCTTTGCCTTTCCAAGACCAAAATTTGCTGGAAAATGTATAGAGACCATCAGGAGTAGAGTCTGAGCAATTAAAGAGTAAACAAGTAAGCTCCTAAACATGTTCCTCTTGTCTTTCTTTCAGCTGCCCCAAGACAGTGTATTGAACTTTACTTTGATGAAAAGTACTCTATTGAACCTTCTTGGGAGTGCAAATTTGATCATATTGAAGTTCGAGATGGACCTTTTGGCTTCTCTCCAATAATTGGACGTTTCTGTGGACAGCAGAACCCACCTGTGATAAAGTCCAGTGGAAGATTTCTATGGATTAAATTTTTTGCTGATGGAGAGCTGGAATCAATGGGATTTTCAGCTCGATACAACTTCACACCTGGTAAGTGAGGGCTTATTTTTCCAGTAATATCTTTTCCTTTCTTGAGCCTTCTATCTTCATAGTGCAGAAGCTTTTGTGAAGCAGTCTTATACCTTTCTTAGAGAATTTCCATTTCTGTTTGAAACCTGTCTCTTCTCTTCATAAATTCTAAGAAAAGAAAAATAAAAGAGAATATCCCCTGAAAACCTTGCTACATTTGAGATAAAGCACAGTGACTTAAGGGTCTGCGTGGTCATCAGAAATGCAATTAATTAAATAGACATTTATTATTCTGAAATAAGTAATTTGAGAGACAGGCTATAATAAAGAAACTAATTATATGGAGAGTCCCAATAAATTTGAAAGGCAATTGTAGGATTGTAAAATGTATCCATCAAAATGTTCTTTGGAGAACCTGAATGGAAAGTTCGTTTGTTGTGAAAATTATAATACTGTTTGATGCAAATGGATCGTACTAAAAGGCAACCTGATCTCTTTTGACAAATGCAAACTCCTGAGGGTTTTGATGAAAGGAAAACTGAGGCCCGTCACAGCCACATTATCATTTGTAAGGCCAAGCAGACGTTACCTGTGATTGTAACATTATGCATTCTGCATTAGTTTTCCTTTTAACCTGTTGATGATTACAAGAGTCTGGTGCTGGCTGGCTCATTTGATGAGTTATTCGTTACAATAAAAAGAGGTTATCATGTTTTTAGACTGCAAGTGGGCTTCCGTCAATCGAAGATTCGAGCAAGTAAAGTCGTTTTTTAAATGGAAAAAATTACGGAAATTACATAAAATGCATTCTTTGCAGTACCATTCCCCCCATTTTGTACATATTGCTTCACTTATATTGATTCCTAGGAGAACTGGTAAAATTTTTGAGGTTGTGGTTTTACATTATAGAAAGAACATTTAGAGTAGAGCTTTGATGAGATGCTTAAAAAAAAGAACCAAGATTAAAATTTTTAAACTATATAGCGGAAGATTAATTACAATTTTTATTATGACTTTATGTTTACGTCAATTGTATATAACTATATATAACTGTATCTACTATATTAACTTGAAGGATTTAGAAAATGTCAGCAGTAGGTCTAAGAAATTGTCTTAATTGTGCCTTGCTGATATGTGATTGCTCACAAAACTCATGACTTTGATGTGTGAATATGAAACCAACTTGATGGATTCCAAATGTATGTAAACCTATAGATGAGTTTGTCAGATTGTTAATGCTATCGTCTAAAAGGGAGTATGTTTTCTTTTTTATCTGGCAATTTTGAGAATACTTAGGATTTACAGGTGTTGGTAGTGTTCTGATTTAGGGTTTTAGAAGTTAATTTTCCACCGGGTCTTTCTTGGGTGAGGGTTTGAGTACTGTGTAGGATTTAGCAAGGCGCCATACGGAGTTCCGGTTCAGTGACATGCTCTGTGGCACGAGGAATGCCAACCACGTTTCCATCTCAGCTTGAGAAAACCACAGTCCCACTCTTCCTGCTTCCCTAGGTTAGAAAAGCCATTTTTTTACTAAGCATTTTTCTTTGCTCTTTGTTTGTTGTCATTGCTGTTACTTATTGTCCATTCAAGTCCATCTCTCAGTGACCTACTGTGGGCAGAGTAGAACCACTCCATGGGATTTTCAAGCTAACGACCTTTCAGAAGGAGATCACCTGGCCTGGCCGCTGCAGTGCTGCTGAGTGGGCTCAGACAGTCAACCTTTTGCCTCCTGGTCTCATACTTGACTGTTTGTGCAACTCAGAAGTCACCCTAATTTATAGGAGAGCATTTTGATCAGCTTGGAGGCAATGAGTGATTTGGTTGGTTGGAAAAGATAAACGCATGAATTGAGAGATCGGTTTGAAGCAGGTTGAGATTTCTGCTTCCTCGTAGATGATGAAGAGTGAAGGGTGCTGGGGTCCTGGGAATTCTGCAGGGGACTCAGGAGGGGAAAGTTGGACCATTCAAAGGAGGCTCATAGAAGGTCCCTGACTGCAGATGTTGGAGTCACATAGTCCACGATCATGATCTAAATGGCAGGACTCATTTCATGTTGTTACTGTTGTTGATTGGTGCCATCAAGTCAAGTACGACTCATAGAGACTCTGAACAATAGATCTGAACTTGCCTTGTCCTGTACAATCCTCACAATCTCTGAAAGGCTTGAGCCCGTCGGGACAACCACTGTGCCCATCTGTGTTGAGAGTCGTCTTGTTCTCTGACCTTCCACTTTTCCAAGCCTTTTCCGTGTCTTTTTCCAAGGACAGCTCCTCCTGACAACATATCCAAAGTATGAGAGATGAAGTTTCACCATCCTTGTCTCTCAGGAGCTCCCTGGTTGCACTTCTTCAAGACATACTTGTTTATTCCTCTGGTAGTCTGAGGGATAATCACCACTCTTCCCAACAACACAATTGAAAGGATTTGATTCTTCTTCTGTCTTCTTTGTTCATTGTCCAACTTTCAGAAGCGTAGGAAAGACTTGAAAAGAGAGTGGCTGAGTCAGGAACGCTCGGCTTAGAGAGGGACCGTATCGAAGGACACGGTTCATGGAAAGGGATGAGTGTGGGGATTACGGTTAGTTTAGAAATCTTTCTGGGGATTGAAACTCATGTTGGCCCATGTTCCCTTTCCATTAATTTCCTAACCGTGGGGGCCGGTGGGCAGACATTCATCTCCAGGACGCGGACCACAGGTACCTGTTTCACTGTACATTGTAACTCACACCGTAACATTGACTTAAGGGACTCTGTCTCCTCAGTTATCATCATCATCCCCACCCTGGCGATGAGGAGCTGCTAAGAGCGCTGCTTTGGAATCCGTTTCTCGCCTTTGTTGTTACCACCAGGCGTCATCGCGCTAGTTGTGTTCTTAGTGACCGAGCGAGCATACAGCAGGGAAGACCTGCCTGGAGCTGCAGTGTCCACATTTGTCACTAGAGGTTTGAACCCGTTGTGCAGCAATGTTGTCAGTTAATCTCTTTGAGGGTCTTCCATTTTTGACCCTCTACTGAGCATGATGTTCTTCCAGGACCCTCCTAATAACATACCTGAAGTGGAAGAGGTAGAGTCTCTACATTCTCGATTTAAAGGAATATTCTCATACTTCTCGGACAGATTTGCCTGTTCTTTTGGAAGCTCATGGTTTACTCAACATTATTTATCAAGACTATAATTCAGAGGCATCAGTTCTTTAGTTTTCCATTTTCATGGTCCACCTTTCACATACATCCGAATCGTAACTAGCTCATAGCCGACCCTCCAGTGGGTTTTCAGGGGCTACAGGTTGCATGACAGAGGTTGTCCATCCTTATCCTGTGGTGCCCCTGGTGGATTTGAACCGCCAGTGAGCTTTGACTTGGGGTTGGCAGTGCAACTCCCTGCAAGACTTAAGTCATCGGCACGCCCTTCCATGTGCAGAGGAGGCCATTAAAAAGATTGAGACTTGGGTCAGGTGCATCCTAATCCTCATCTTCGTATCTTGCTTGCACTATACTGTGGATGAAATCCTCACCTTTCTCCAATTTGTCTCACTGAGAATTCCTTGGACTGTTTTGCCACACGTTGGTCCGAAAGCAGAAGTTTGTAAGCGGTAGTTGGGTGATCAGTAGAAGACTGCCTGTGGGGTGTGGAATTCTATGCTTTAACATTGAGCCACTTCTATTTTTAACAGCAGGCACCAAGTTCAGGTGCTTGATTCTCCTTTGTGTGGGTTCTTTTTAGCAATTTGTTCTTAATCCTAAATGGTGAGGATTCAGGTCCTCCCTTTGGTCCCAGTTTCCTTGCTTAAAGGTCAATTCACTTGACTGACTGACTAATTTGAGTAGCTCTTACCACTGTTCTAACACCTGATTCCCTTTTATTTGTCCTCTTTATTAAGAAAACAAGTCCTTTAATTACAGTCTCCGTAGTCGCGAGTAGCTGCATTGGGGCATGTTGGTTTATAAGAAATAGCCAAGCAAAGGGAAAGTGTGGAGATGGTGGAAAGGACCGAAGCCAGAGATGATTGCTCCGAAATGTCCTTCGGGGGGTTCGCCTTGGTCCCGTGCACATTCTGATGATTCCTCAATCTGTAGGTCACCGAGTTATTTTGGATACTCAGGACTCGGGTCTCGAATGCTGTGATGAGTCACCTTAAATTATAGTCTTACATGAAAAATGCTTGTGGGAAGGACCAGTATCCAGGGGGAAGCCAGCTATTCAGCTTGAGAGATCTTTGATAGCAAGGAGCAGGGTGAGACTTCAAGAACAGCCACAAGGTGGAGAAGACAGACGTGGGAGGAGTTCCCGAGCGGGACCAAGAGGGGAACTTGTCTGTCTGTGTGGACAGAGCTGGCTCTGGGTCACGTGGGTTCCTCACCAGCATTCCCTCCTGCTTTGCAGAGGGAGATGCATCAAAAAATCACTGAAAGCATCAAGAGTCACCCAATCCAAAACAATTTGACAACAAAAGCATGTTAGTACTCTGGAATGGGATAAATCAAATTCACCATCATAGCCGTTCTATCAGGAGAGAAGAAGTGTGGCCCATTTGAAGAGGCCAGGGTGCAGGCATGGTGGGAATGAGTTCTCTGTGGTGAGCTTGGTGTTATCTGGAATGCTTCAGTGTTTTTGATGGATTTTGTGTTTTTTATGATACATTTAAAATACAGACCAAAAGGTGAACATTCTATAGTTGTGACTTTTTAAATAAATCTTTTGAAAGGGAGCTATCATTTCCTATGTCACACACAGTTTTGCACTCTGAGAATGTCTTTTAAGTGAAGAACTCTTGCATTTGACTATCTCAACTCAATTTTCTTTGCCACCTTAAAGCATAAACAAGTAATCAGCTCTCTCTGCTCTCCTGTCAGTTCAGGTTACCGACTCTTGGGACAGGTAATCCTTCATATGTTGTGTGCTTTATTTCCTGATGGAGACATTTTCTTCCGTAGATGGAGACAGTATGACTATGCAGTCTTTCTCTTTGAATAATATTTCCCCCGTTTGTTTTGGGATACTCATACTTGACTGAGAAAATGAAAATTAAGGAATATGTCTAAAATTACCATATGGAAGTTGGATGAGACACAGACCTTGAATGACTAGAGTTGTTCAGCAGGTTGATAGCTTTATGATGCTTTGTCCAGAATTCTTCCTTTCAGTGGAAGGAGTTCAAAGTGTTTTAGGAATGAAAGTTCTGCCTGGTTCACTGCCTCCTCCAACGCCGTGCTGATGCTCTTCAGAGGCAAGGGCTACACCGTGGTCAGCAGTTAGAATGGAGAGTTTGACAGAAATGTCCATGCATAGAAAATGCAGTGGGCTCTTGAGGATAAAATTTTGTTGTGACATTAATATTATTTAAAAGTGGTACAGAGAAATGTTCCCCTCAGAGATAGGAATGCATGTGTGAGTATTAAAGATTTAGAACATTTCCAGTTTTTTATGCAGCTAAAAAGTGCTTGGAAAAGAAAGATGATGCATATACTTAAATATTATATATCCTTAAATATATGCATGCATAATTATACACACACATATTGTTGTTGTTGTGAAGCTTCAAGTCAGAACTGACCATAGCTGACCCTCCAGTAGGTTTTCAGAGGCAGTAATCACATAGGAGAAGATTTCCCATGGTTCTCCCATGGAGCAGCTGGTGGATTTGAACTGCATATCTTCTCATTGGCAGCATAATTTCTTACCACTAAGCTACCAAGTTCCCTAAATATGTGTGTATAATTACACACAGACACACACGCACACACACACGCACACACACACCCTTCATGTATGAAAAAAAATCTAAAATTTCGGTGTCGTTTGGACACATATTCATCCTGCACGTAAATGTTGGGCAATTAATAAGTCGAACCAAAGAACAGTTGATGGTTTTTAAATTTTGGTCTTGTCAGAGAATATTGACTATTTCATGGACTCCCCAAAAAAACAAACAAACCAATCTGTCTGGAAGGAAGTGTAGCCCAAGTGCCCTTTGAAGGCAAGAATGGTGAGACTTCTTCTCACATACTTGGGGCATGTTATCAGGAGGGATCGGTCCCTGGAGAAAGACACCATATTGAGCAAAGATAGAGGACAACCAGCCAGAAGACGGCCTTCGAGGAGGAGGGCTCCCACGGCAGTGACAGCCACAGTGGCCCAGCACAGCAGAGCTTGTCAGGTGGCCCAGGACCGAGCGGGCGGCACTGCCACACAGGGATTGTCGTGAGGTGGGGTAGCGCCTCGTAACAACAAAGTTTAAATGGGAATTTTACTAGGGATAAGGAATAGAAGGTTTTACTATCGAAAGTTAAAATAAACACTTTGTTTAAGTACTTTCTTTTTCACTTAGGAAAGGTTGAGTATATTTAGGTCAGATGTATGTTTTGCTCTTCTCCTTATTATAAATAACCTATATACTCCAAATATTCTAATCTCACCCTGAGTGAAAGCTGACAAATGAAAAACTTAAAGCTGGAAATTACATCATCTAGAGGCATATTTTTTAGGAAATAAAATTAAAATCTTGAGGCTCACAACAGAGACAGGCTTCTCAATGTGTAATAGATACCGATTGTATTGATGTGATTTCCCCCTTACTCTTCTATCTCTCGTCTTGGTTGATCTGAGTGTCATAATAAAGGACTTAAGGTGACAAGACGAGGAGAGAAGAGAAAGGGAGAGAAAATGCTGTGCAGTTAGGTAGGTGTTTGGGAGAGAAGTTGAGAGTGGGAGAGAGAATTTCCAGGATTAGCGCCCATCTGTGCAGAGAATCTAGAGAGAAGTAGCAAAGGAGAAGAAGATTTTTAAGTAGTCTTCTGAGAAGAGAGAAGGCTTGCTTTCTTAATCCTGTTTCCCAGAGCGAAGAAGTCAGGTGTGCCTACATTTCACTTGTGGTCAGTTGTTTTTCTCTGGATGTGGTACAGCTGCATCTGGATGATGGCAGTCCTGGATAAATTCCCATCATCGATGCACTTTGTAGTTCTGAAAAAGGCTAACCTCTTTCAGCCATTTCAAGTTAGAGATGAAGAAAGCAGAGGTCTAGAGAACGTGGGTTTTGGCTTCAGGGAGTCCACGTGGGAGGTCACGGTCTCCTTCTGCAAATTAAGCTACTGTTTGTTAGTTACATAACCTCTGTGCTGACACACCTACAAAGGGTTGAGATTATGGCTCTAATTACATCACATATTGAAAGTACTTCGAGCAGAGTTATATTAAGGAATTCAATTAAGGGGTAATACTATATCACCCACATTTTGCCATTAACTGGTGCATGAATTTAAAACTCCATCCTCCCCTGTTACCTGGGATGTCTTAGCTCGCAGCTGCTAAGGAAGCAAACACTCTTCTCCCTTCCTCACACTCCACGAGAAGCTGTGCCTTCGGAGCCCTTCGGAGCCCTGTGCTCAGCCATTCCCTCTTCTGAAATAGTAGTAGTTGTGGTGCGGTGTCGGCTGTACGAGTGCTGCTCTCAGAGCCTGAGCCCAGTGGCTGGTGTGCCACGGACACTGCTGTCCCTTCCTTCCAGATCGACCTCAGCTTGGCTTGCTCCCAGCACAGCTGTCGCGCTGGCTCACTCTTCTCCTGGCAGGTGTTCTGGTCCAGCCCACCTCTCTCCAGGGCTGCTGTGGACGGCTGTGAGGATGGAGGGCACTTAGTGCGACGGTGAAGAGGCTGAGGGCCTGGGCACACTCAGGGCCCCAGAGGGGCTCCCGGGAGTAGACTGCAGTGTTGACCAGCTTCTGTGAAGGTGCCATCTGGACATGGGCTGGCCTTGGCCACTTGTGCTTGTCATCATGGTAGGCCCAGCATCCCTGGCCACGATCCACCCTCCCTGTGGGAATTATCCTGGAAGGATGTGGTGCTGTTTGAAACAGAAGAAGAAAAAAAGAAGGGTGCAGGTGAGGGAGGGAGCGGAAGGAAGGGAGCAGCCCGTCGCCTCTGGGTTTCGTTTCTCGAGACTCCTTGGGAGTCACTGGGCTCCTTGGGAGAATGTTCTTCTGGTGCCCTTGGCCTTAATTTGCCTTTGCATATTCAAGGCATATCCATTTCAACTTATAAATACCGTATGTATTTTCCATGAGAGGACATTATTGTCAGAACCTTCCCTTTTCAACTTTTCCTTTCATAATCATTGACAGACGGGTTGAAGCCTGTGACTGCTCAGTGCAAGTGCGAAGCAAATCCAGGGACTACTAGAAAGCTGATTTACAGTGGTTTCCCCTTGAATAAAGATGTTTTCCTCTTACAGATTATATATCCTGTTATAGCTATGCAAGGATGTTATTTTTGTTGTTGTGTGCATCTGAACAAACTCCTACTGACCTTCCACTGTGCCTTCAGAGACTTTAAAATCACCCAGGAGGAGATGTCCCATCTTTGTCCTGCTCCTGCAAACAGATTTGAACTGCCTGTCTTCGAGTTAGCAGTACAGCTCCTTACTGACCAGGCCATGAGAGCAAGTGTAGCTCATCTTATTACTCTTTAAATAAATGCGTAAAACAAAAGCAAAAGCATAGCGCGTTGACTGCGAGATGATTCCCACTCAATGTAACCCTCAGTGGGCTCTGAGGCTGTAAATCCTTTTAGGAGACGGTGGCCACCTTTCTCCTGCAGACCAGCTGGTGGATTTGAACTGCTTGCTTGTTTTTAGCACCTTGAGATGTTACACACTATGCCACCAGGGCTTCTTAGCATCCTATTAACTTTATTTTCCACTTAAATATTTGTAGACTAAGTCTTTATTGATCCAGCCAGCTAATAGAGTAGAAATGCTGCGTGCTACAGCTCACACCCTGTTCCTCCTGTAAGTTCATTGTTGTAAGAGCAAAGCTATATGTGTAATGCCCTTTGTCCTCCAAGAATGCAACACCCTAACTCCTGGAATGTGTGACTGTGCCAGGTTACATTGCAGAGGGAAATGAAGGTTACAGGTGGGATTAAAGTTGTTTCTCAGATTAAATTGAAAAGGACAAGAAGCATCAAAAGAACATGGAGGGAATATAGACTCATAACTTCTCCGCGGGAGAAGCTTGGGCAGTCGCCTCTCATGCAGTTAAGTAACTGCCTCTGAAAACTCACTGGACGGTCCGTTTTGACTCTGTGGTACACAACAACAACATAACGAAGTAGTGAGCTCAGGTGGCCTAGTGGCAAGGAGCTTTGCTGCTAACCTGAGGACACGGCCTTTGAACCTGCCACCTCTTCTGCAGGAAATGCATGGGCAGTCTCCTCCCCTGTGATTTACTGCTTCTCCCAGCCCCGGGTCAGTTCTGACTTGAAGATGCATAACAACAACAGCATGTGAAAAATAGAGATGTCCAACCCTTCCAGGAGATCGCATGTGACCAAGAAGCAGTGGCCCTGAAAGAAAAGGAAATCAAACTCCTTTGCAAGAACAGCTAGAATGTTTCTTAGAAGCGAGTTTCCTAGACTTGCTCCCAAGGACTTTGGGCGTGTTATCAGAAAGTTCCAGTCTCAGTTTACCTTCTTGCAGGTAAAGTGAGAAGGTCCTTAAAGAGAAAGACCTTGAGTGAGATGGATTGCACAGTGGCTACAACAGTGGTTTCAAATCAACCTATATTGTAAGCGTGGCTCAGCATCGGTCAGGGTTTCCTGCCTTTGTACATGGAGGTGCTGTCAGTCGCAGCTCACTAGACGGTACCTAATAACTGCAGAATTACTGTCCTGCAACATCATGCATCTTTGCAAGGGAGACACAGTGTGAGGATGGTAAGGTGGCCACTAATAGCACAGTGTGAGAAAGACCCTCGTGGCCATTGTTGGCTTTGATGCTTGATGGACACTACCAGGTTTTCTCATCAGGGGAGGGCAGGAGGGATTTTCCTGTGGACCCTCTAGATAGAAATAAACCCACCACACCCCTGAGTTTTAACCCTGGGAGACCCATTTGAAACCTCTGCCTCCAGAACTGGAAGAATCCTAACTTTGTGTTGTTTTAAGATGCTCAATTTGTGGCAGTCGGTTCCAGGCGCCAAAGAAAACATTTTGCAAGACAAGTACATTTTACAAAGTGCTCAAACTTGAGAAGTGATGCACAGCGTAAACAGATGACGTCAGAATTCCAGGGGAGAGGGAGAACATTCATGAGGAATCTCTCTGTTCAGCTGTTTCAACAGTTAGTTCCAAATCCAGGTGACTGTACCCAGCTGGACTCCAATGTGAGTGAAGTCGTGCTCCTTGCCCGTGTGGATGGACGGACGGACTGCTGATAGACATCATGTTGTGTGGAGGCCATCCTAAGCTAAGCTGCCCCAGTGGCACATTGCTTAAGCATTCAGCTGCTCACCAGTTGAACCACTTAATGATCAGTGGTTCAGAGCATTTGAACCAAAGTTCAAAGTCAGCTTCCAGAAACATTGTCAGAAGCCATAGGTTTGGCTCCGACTTACAGTGAGACCATCACGACAGGCCAGAGCCTGGCCTGACTCCGCTCTGTCTTCGTGGTCTCAGTGCTTCAGACATCACTACGGTGGCTGAGTTGGCCCGTCTTGCTGACTGTCCAGGGAAGCCCTGTGGGCAGCTCCCTGCCCCACAGACTGGACCATGATGGGCTTGGTTTCCCCTGGCAGCAGAGCCCCCGCAGGAGCCTGAGCGCGCCTTCTTGGAGATGAGCCTGGGAAGGTGTCTGTCAGTGGCAGTGACAGCTATTTGTGGAAGCTGGCGCTCTGTGGGCCTCTGCCTCTTCGCAGCACATCTCCTGCCGCCTTTGCCTCACCAGGCGCTGCTGTCTGTTCTGCACACCCGGCTGGCATGCAGCCACCACCCTCCCCATGCTGACTGGCTAGAAATCAGCTCCAGAGTGTCCTTATGGCATCGTCCCTTCCCGGGACTCAGACTCCTCCCTCCCCAGGGCTGCCACGGGGTCACAGGGGGATTGTGATCCAGAGGGCTGGTCCAGGGAGGCTGCCAGGCAGCAGGAGGTGGGCCTTTCCTAAGCAGGAGGGCACCTTAGTCACAGCTGTCACTCCTGTTCTCTCTGCTGATTTGAGTCACAATTGGGACCTTCTCTTGAGAGATTTTCACTTCAAAGCCCCTCTGGCTTCCTCTGTGATTCAAGAGGAAATATGGTTCCACAGGTGGGATAGGGGCCCTGTGCTGCTTTCAGACCGGCCCCACCTCCAGGTGAAGGTCGCCTCCTTGGGAACAGAAGTCTTCCTCCCTCAGTGGCTCTGGTCAGCCATGCAGGGTGGTCGCATGGCCAGAGGCCTTGCTGATGAACTGGGAAGGCACAGAGGCAGGTTGTCATGGTGATGAGAGGTCACTTCTTCACTCAGAGCTTTCCAGGGGCATCACAGTGAGTGCTCCTTGCAGGCCCGCTGATGTCACTAATTGGTAAACTGGCAGGAAAACTGTCATTTTCACAAAGGGGAGTGTTCCATCTTTCCAATCGTTGTGGAATAATATTTGCATCTTGAATTTTAAATTATAAGAAGGAAATGATTATTCAAGACACTGCAACTTCCCTTTATTCTCTGCTTCCAGCAGTTTTGCCCTTTGATGCCGCTTCCACTCCATGCACTTGATTCTTTTCCTGCTCAGATCCTTGGTGCTCACTGTGCTGGCCTCCACGTCCTTCCTTCCACGCCCCTGGCTGGCGCTGCCTCCTGTTCCTTCCCGCAGGTCGAAGTCCTGCTTCTCCCATCACATCCCACAGCTGCTTCCTGGACTCTGAATCTGCACCTTACTTCCTGTCTCTGAGAGCCTTTACTATGGGGTGGATGGGGGGATGCCTGTTCTCACACTGAGAAGCCTTGGTAATTCAGGGGTTAAGCATTCATTTGATAATCTGCTCTTCCAAACCACCAGCCAGTCTAGCGATCGAGGACAGGCTTTTGCTTCCTTAGAGATGTCAAGCCTTGCATTGCTCT
Organism: Elephantulus edwardii; assembly: GCF_000299155.1. Classification (NCBI taxonomy): domain Eukaryota; kingdom Metazoa; phylum Chordata; class Mammalia; order Macroscelidea; family Macroscelididae; genus Elephantulus; species Elephantulus edwardii. The sequence goes on along the minus strand of NW_006400330.1, from coordinate 22,581 downwards.
TCTGGGGCTGCTGAAAGTTAGAATGGTCTTTGTGACCATTCTAGTGAGATTGCTGGTCACTGGTGCAGACATTGTAGTAAAGACCGAGAGATGGATGTTTCTGAGTCAGAGCATCTATCTGGAGATAATAAATGTCTATCAAAAACTGAGTCCCGGTATGGGAGATGCTGTGGCGTGGACACGGTATTTTGTCCACTTACACAACTTCTTAAATAGAAGCCCTTGGTTTTGCATCTTTGTATTTACACTTCCTTCCTCATCACAAATAGATGTTTGAGAAAATGAATTTAAATGCATACACAAATGAGCTAATGAATACAGTAAGTGAAAGAATGGAATGAAACAACCAGAGAAAGTAGAAAATAGGAAAAAATTGGTAACATGTTGATGCGTATTGGATAGTAAAGACCACTTGTTATATAGATTTGTGGCTTTGGAAGGAGAGGGTTTGAGATAAGACTGAGAACAATGTGAGTCAGATGGAGTTCTTGGTCTTGCCATGCCAATTATTCAAAGATGATTTCAGTTCTGAATTGGATAGTGACATTTGGGACTTCACTGCAGTAGCACCTTCATTTGTAGAATAGATTGAGCCATGACAGATCGAATCGAGTCACCTTTGATTCCCACCCTGTGAACAGCGAATCTGAACCTCGTGCACTCCTGTGTCATCTTCGCCGTCTCTGACGGACACACTGTTGTGATGGTCACTGTGTCAGTTCATCTGATTGAGGATCTTTTTGGTTTCTCTGACCCTTGACCTTACACAGCATGATACCTTTGTCCAAGGACTGGGCCCTCCAGAGACCACACCTATCACCCCCACCTTTGCCTCTCAGGCACTCCCGTTGCACTTTACTCCAGGAGAGACTTGTACGTACTTGTGACAGCCCTTTACACATTCAATACTCTCCACCAACATCACAATTCAAAGGTACATCGATTCTTTGAAAACAAAACCCAGAAGTATCAAAAAGCAAAATTACAAAGTAGTGTAGAGAAGGGTTAGTGAAGACAGAGGTGACAGCAGTGCCCATGGCTGTGTCGCAGAAGAACGTACTTGGCATGGATGAGGTCTGGATGTGGTGAGCCGCAGCAGACGGCGAAGTAATTGCAGCTGCAGTCCTCCCTGCTGTAGTGATTGGCTATGTCTGTCATAGCTTAGGTTGGAGGATGCAGGAAGACGATCATGTTCTGAGTGGTAACTATTATGTTTGTTCTTAGAATGAAAGAGAGGTTGGCCCCTGAGAAGTCTTTGTAAGCATGCCCAGTAGTCTGTTAGTAATTCTGAGAAGCAGCAGAGAAGAGATGAAGATGTGAGTTTATTAGAAAACTAAGCACGAATCCCCAACTATGAAATCCATGTATTAAAATAGAGCATCATTTGAGGTTTAGCCAGTGGCTTGTCTAAGGAAAGAATACCAAACTTGTGTACTTGAAAACTTGAAGCTTCATTCAATCTTAGTCACGTCCTTCCCGACAATCCTAGTGTGTCATCAACAGGCATCTCTTGTTCAGAAAAGGGAAGACAAAGTGCTCTGCTCCTTTAAGATCAGAGAAGAGTGGTTCTTCTGTCTCATGCCTGTGGTTTTCCCATCAGTGGGGATGATTTCTTGAGTGATGGAGAGAGTTACCCCTAAGAATCTGGTTTTTAGAAGAAGCCACCTGAGCTGCTCCTTAAAATCGCAAAGATGAGCATGTCTGTAGTACACTAACAGCAAGGATATGGACTCATGGCTTGTGTAATAATATTTGTAGTTTTTTCTCTGCATAACTTTCACATGCATATGATGTAGGGATACTGTCATGTATTTATTATAATTATGTTTGAAAATATACTACCATCTTTTATTAGGATGGTCAGAAGCCTGCCTGCCAGATTTCAAGGGGAAAATGCATTCAGTTCAGGTGGGTTTTTTTGTTTTGTTTTGTTTAAAAGATGAGAAAGAGAAATTTTATTCATTGACTCTTTTCCTTGTTTCACTTATACAGTGTTTACTCTATTACTTTGTCTACAGCTTTATTCCCTGTATTAGAATTGATACTAACTGGAATTGCAAGCTGTAACACTGTAAAGAAGAAATAATATTCACTACTGGCTACAATTTAGATGGTGGAGTAGGAAAACTGAGACAATTTTAGAAAAAGCCTTGAAGTATAGAACCTAGATATTTAAAAACAAACAAAAAAAGACCCTAGGCTAAACCCCCAAACCTTCCTTAACAAGATTGTTTGGATATTTTATTAGATACTCTCCCCCAAATTTTTCCTCATGGAGTTTACCAGTGGAAGGATGTGTGATAATGTCAAGCATTGGAAATTAATTAAAATGAAACAATACTATAATTAGGAAGTGATTTCTGGTTTCTAAAAATATAAGAAATGTTTCTTAATTAAATATTGAATTACTGAACGCTTACTATGTTTCGGCCATTATTCTAAGCACTTGAAATGTACCATCTCGCTGTATTTGTATTGTATTCCTTTCTTATTATTACTGTATTGTTTTCCTCTTTTTGAATTAAAAATGAAGATCTAAAATGTTAAAATCACATGCTGAAGGCTATAGGATTCTTACCACAGGAAAATTTTGACAAGAGAGTTCATGGAGTTTGTTATTGTTGAAGTGATTCTCCCAACAAGTAAATGTTTGTTCACTTCAGGACTTAACATTTCAAAATTCCTGGCTTTTATCAGCCATTGCGATTATATTGGGGAGCTTTTGATGTCTTCAATGACCCTAGAACTGATCTTTTCTTTGTCCTGTAACATCTTTTAGACAGTAACATTTGTCTCTATATCATGAGTAAACAAAAGCGTTCTTCCTGGATTTTAAAAAATTTGTTCCCAGTGTGGACAGTGTTTGGAGCTCCCAGTTGTAAAACAGGTTTGGAAGCAGGAGTGGCATCCACTTCCTAAACTACATGGAAACGTTATGAACCTGGAATTGATGATATTTATGAAAAGGCTTTAGGTCTTTTGTTCCTAGAGTTGCTGTGAGTCGCGCTTGACTCAATGGCAGTCAACAACAAACAACATTGTTGCTTTTAGAATTGTCTTCACTGCTGTTGTCGTCATCATAGTCGTTAGGGTTGTTATTAAGTAGTCAGTGTAGTGATAATAACTATTACAATAAGCCTATGAAACTTCACAGTGTTTGGGTTTCTCTTGAATCCATGAGATGCTCCTACTGCCTGTCACGCGCTCTCCGGTCAGCACTGGCCGTCGTGCCCTGTGTACTGCAGAATCAAACACTGCCTGACCGAGCCATCCTCACCACTGGTGCTGGATTCGAGGCTCCTTGTTTTGTACCCAATTTATCAGTCGATGAACTTGGAGCAATGATGCTAGTTACAGAAAGGCTCCAGGCCTTTTGTTCACCATATGTATGAGGACCTTTGTATTAAAATGACTTTTGGGCCCAAGAACCTAGTGTTATTATTTTGGAGGAAATGCTTCTAAGTTTTAGACAGCACTGTTCTGTAAATTTACTGTACTGAGGTAATCTGGGTTTGCTGTGAAACTGAACCTTGCGTCACTGGGAGTCAAATGCCATCACGGCTGCCCATGGTGAACATCCTAGTTTAAGACAGGTTTAGAAGCAGGAGTGGCATCCACTTCCTAAACCACATGCCTCTGGAAACTCTATGAACCTGGAGAAATGATGATAGTTATAGAAAGACTTCAGCTCTTTGGTTCATAGTGTCACTATGAGTAGTGCCTGACTTGACAGCAATCAGCAACAACAACGACAGCATCAAGCTGAGGGAGCTATAGTGTTAAGAAGCTGTGATACAATCCCAAAGGCACACAGTTTGAATCCACCAGTTGTTCTACAGGAGAAGGATAAGCCGTCTCCTGTGTGATTTGCTGCCTCTCAGCTGTGGATCGGTTCCAACTCAGTGACACACGACAGCAGCAGTGCCAATCCTCCGTCCCTTGGAAGGTCTCCCTCTTTCCATGGACCTTCTGCTTTACCGGCTATGCTGTCCTCCCAGGACATCCAGGACTAGTCCCTGATTACACACTAAGTGTGCCAGATGCAGTCTCTCCGTGCTTACTTTGAAGGAGTGTGTAGTTGTAAGGAGCATGTTAGTTGGACATTTCCAAAGATAGGTTTGCTCCTTTTAGAAGCCCATGCTGTACGTGAGATTCTTCACCAATAGCATGATTCAAACGCATCAGTCGTTCCTTGGTCTTCCTTATTTTTTGTCCAGCTTTTGCCAAAAATGTTTAAAATACTATAATATGCACCAGGCAAAAATGTTAATCTTCCAAGGGACATCTTTGTTTTTTACTCTTTAAAGTGTTTTACAACTGATTCTCACAGTGGAATGTAATTTCCTGATTGCTACCTTCATGGACTTTGACTGTGGATCCAAATAAAATGAAATCCTTGACAAATTCAGTGTTTTCTTCATTTAGCATGATGAATTTTTATTTTCTTTATGTTGAGGTATAATTCATACTGAACTCATTGATCTTCCTCAGAACGTGTTCCAAGTTCTCTCTCTTCACTGGTAGAAAGCAAACCTGTGACATCACAGGTTGTTGTTGACTCTTCCTGCAGTTCTGATGTCTAGCTGCTATCACAGAGGCAGGTGGTGGGAAGCCACCCTCTGCTCCATGAGAGGAAGGTGGGGACTCTTCCTCTCATGTGATTTACAGCCTCTGGAAACCTGCTGGAGGGTCAGCTAGGAGTTAGGTACACAGCAAGACGGTCTTTGTCAAGGCAGCTCTAGTGGCCTAGTGGCAAGAAGCTGTGCTGCAGTCTTGAAGGAACATGGTTCGAGGCTTCCAGCTTCTCTGCAGGAGAAGGATGGGCAGTCTCCTCCCATGCAATTACCTGCCGCCTAAAACCTGCCTGAGTGTCAGCTATGGGTTGGTTCTGACTTGATGCTACAGATACCAACTGCAGCCTTTGAGGAACTGCCCTGCGGACAGAGGCTGCGCCTCTCTGGTGGTTCAAATATATCAGCAGCTCCTCAGGGGAAGATAGTCTTTAATAATCTAATAATAGTGTGATAGTCTTTGCTCAAATTTTTTACAACTTTGGAAACCCAATTGGAGGGTCAACTATGAGTCACTTCTGAGATAGAGAGAGAGAGACAGACAGACACAGAGAGAGAAAGAGACAGAAACAGAGAAATAGCATAATATGGTGAAAGAATATAATATTAGCACATACTGCTCTGATTGTAAACAATGCAGTATCCTTTTCTGATGGAAAAACTGCCTCTTGATCTTTGAACAAATTCTTCTTGTGCACAGTTAAGTGTTCTGGAGTTTCCAATTTGAGGCAAATGGGTTCTGTGTGTCTTTAATTCTTTTCCTTTGTTCCAGACACAGAGAGACCAATAGCTAAACTTTATATGCTACATTTACAAGCTTTTATAACCCTATCCAACCTTCTTTAAAGTAGGATGTAGAGCGTCGCTTTATTGCTGTTATTATTGTTATGTGTTGTCTATTTATTAGGTCAGTTGACCTTGATGTTTCTTAAAGTTATGGTCCTGAGGCGCGAGCACTAGTAGCTTATTTGTTTAGAGTATTTGATTGTAATTAAATTTATGTAACTTTCTCAACTGCTGACTCTATCACAAGTGTAGTTCTATTTATAAAATTCACAGATATGTATGTAGAACAACCACCTAAAAATGCTCTGTATGGCCTTGCATGTGGTTCTCTATCTGTCCACATCTAGGGGACCCTGACGGCCTAGGCAGCAGAAAGTTGAGCTACCGTCCCAAAGGCAGTTGGTTCACATCCACTATTTTCTCACCAGGAGAAAAAAAAGGCATTTTGCTCCCAAGTGATTTATCACTGCTGAAGGGTGAGCTATAAGTTGGTCCCAGATAAACGACAGTGAGTTTTCAGAATCTGATTTCTCACTTGTCGTCTTGTACAGGCTAATGCTTACTGTTACTGCTAGTTCAAGGATTATACGTTTGATCCTTTTGATGTCTATATTCTTGTGCACTTTCCTATGTCTGCCCTTTCTCTAATGATATTACCCTGGTCATCCTCTTAGTGTATAGTTTCTTTTCCTCTGCTGTCCTTAATTTGTGTGTTTAATGGAATTACTGGTTTCTGCTCCCCGCTCACCTCTGGTAACCGTCAGAGAGTGCTTCTTAACTGTTTCTCCAGCCACCATTCATCTCCTTGGCTTGAGGCTCCCGTCCTTTACACACTAGAAGGATGTAATGATGTCTGGTGCCGGTTTTCCGGCTGTGAGTTCCTGCCACAAGGACTCTGCTCATCAAGAAACTCACCTCCTTCATGATGGTGGGCTGTGCTCTTCCGTCTTCAGTGTGGGTTAAATCCCAGAGTGTAATTCCTAAGCAGCTCTCTCTTTTTTCTTTCATTACCTCTGAGCTTGCTGTTGGAGCAAATTCAAATTTCCTGTTGAGTTACATAATGCATATTTGTGGAAAATTTCTGTAGGCCACTCACAGATTTTGAGATATTTTATAAATTATCCTTGATAATTGCTCCCTTATTGCATGTATCTTTGGGAGAATAATCCTTGAGATATGGAATGCTTGACTGGCATGAAAAGATTGGTTCATTGATGTGTTTGTTTGCTTTTAATTAACATTCTGATGATATTTATGATGGCTTCTGGGTCTAATTCAAATAATTGCCTGCACAGAGCAATTGAAGGCTGCTAGCTATGATTGAGGACTTCAGAGGCATGCTGGTTCCAGGGAGGAAAGGAGACTTGTGCAAAGAGGAGAGGGGCTGTGTTCATCCCAGAAGGGCTTCTGCTTGTGCCCTTTGTCCCTCCCTTCTGCCTTCATGCCCTCTCCCGCTACGTTAGTCTCTAATTCCTGGAGAGGATCTCATTCCTGCATGCCTTGGAGAAGGGCCCTGGAGTTCAGCCTCTACATATGAGCACTTGTTCCTGACGAGGGCTTGTGTTTACTCCAGCGTGCACCCTCCACGGGCTCTGGTGGGTTAGTGGTAAGGGATGGTGCTGCCATTGCAAAGGTTCTTGGTTGGAAACTGCCAGCTGACTCAGGAGAAAGACGGGCATTCTCCTTCCTTGCCAATTACCGCCTCTGAAAACCACTGGAGGATCAGCTCCGGGTCAGTTGTGACTCCATAGCTCTCAATAACAACAACAAGAAATCAAAAAGGGAGAAAGATCAACAGTCTCCTCCCTTTTGGTTTACTACCTCTGAAAACTCACGGAGTGGTCAGCTCTGACTCAGTGGTCATTTTGGTGACAAGCACCTTCTGGAGAATTCTTGGTGGCACAGAGCTTAAGTGCTAAGATCCCAAGCAAAGGGCAACAGTTATAATCTGCCAGCAGCTTCTCAGAAGAAAGATGTGACATTCTAATTCTGTAAAGGTTGTTATTGTTGTTAGGTGCCATCCAGTCAACTCCAATTCATAGTGACTCTGTACAACAGCTTTGAACCTTACTGTATCTTGACACACCTACCCTCATCCAGGGTCTTCCTCTCTTGTGCTGTCTCTCCACCCTTCTAAGCATGATGTCGCTCTCCAAGGACTTGTCCCTCCTTGGAACATGCCCAAAGTGTGTCAGACAGAACTTCAAAATCCTTGCCTTTAAGGAGCAACCTAGTTTCACCCTTTCCAGGATGGACCTGTTTGTTCTCTTAGCAGTCCATGGTATATTCAGTACTCTTCTCCAGCACCACAACTCAAGAACACTGATAATTCTTCTGTTATCCTTAATCATTGTCCATTTCTCTGATGCACAGCAAGTAATTACAAAGTCCTTGGTCTGTAGGAGGCATACATACCTTAGTCTCTAGACTAAGATTGTCTTTCAGTACTCTGGAGAAGTATCTGACAGCCGGCTTTCCCAGTGCAGTTCATCTTTTGATTTCCTGGCTGTTTGGTACCAAGAGTGTTGATTGTGGAGCCAAGCAAAATGAAGCTGTTAACAATCTCGATCTCTTCACCCTCTATCGTAATGCTGTCAGTTGTCCCAGTGGTGAGAATCTTTGTTTTCTTGATGTTAAGCTTCAGTCCATACTTACAGCTACAGTGCTTGACCTTCTGCCGCAAATGCCTCAGGTTCTCTTTAGTTTCGGCAAGCAGAGTCTTGTCATTAGTATACCGTAGGTTGTTGATGAGTCTTCCTCAAATCCTGATGCCACATTCTTCCTCATAGAGCCCAGCTTCCCAGATGATCTGTTCTGCATATAGATTGAAAAGCTATGGAGATAGGATATATCCCTGGTGTAAACCATTCCTGATTTTGAACCGTGCAATATTTCCTTGCTCTGTTCTCACACCTGCCTCCTGATTCAAGTAGAGGTTTCTCATAAATACAACAATCAAGTGTTCTGGGATTCTTAAGCTTCTCAGAGTCAGCCACAGTTTGTTGTGATCCACACAGTCAAATGCCTTTGTATATTCAACGAAACACAGAAAGACATTCCTCTGGTACTTCCTGCTTTCAGTCAAGACACATCTGACATTGGCTATAATATGCCTATGGCACAACCTCTTCTAAAGCCAGCCTGCACATCTGGTAGTTCTCTGCTGATGTGCTGTTCCAGTTTTTGGATTATGTTCAGTACGATTTTGCTTGCTTGTGATATTAATGACATTGTTCAATAATTTCCATACTCTTATTTATAAGATTATCTTTTTTGGGGGGCATGAGAATAAGGATGGATATTTTCCTTAGAAATCCTTTGGTATTCTGAACACAACGAGTCGTCTGCTTGAGGGTGATCTGCATTTTAAGTCTTGCTTCATAGAGACAGACAAACCTGGTGTCCTCTAAGTACTGAAACATTGAAGTTCTAATTCTAAGCAATAGGACAAACTGTGAGCTATAGAAATGATGTTTGATTGTGAGGTCTTGGCGGGTCTGCAGCTCATAGAGTTAGTTCACATGGTCATTGATGTGTGTAACACCGGATGTCGTGGAGACAGAAGCATGTCCCTGTTCTCCAGGAGAAGGAGGTGATCAGACAGATGTGTGGACCAGACAGTCTTTCATCGTCTGTGATGGCACCGTGAGTGGGAGCTGACATGATGGCAACTAACAATGACAATAACCATCACGGCATTTTTTTGTTGTCAAGTTGGAACTGACTCATGGCTGACTCTCCAGTGGATTTTCGCAGGTTGTAAATTATATAGGAGGGAATGGACTGTCTTTGTCTCTGGGAGCTGCTGGCAGATTTGAACCATGTGCCTTTGGGTCGGCAGCAGAACCCTTTGCACACTTGTTGTTATTATATCCTTTCAAGTTGGAACAGACTCGTGAGTGAGCCTCCCGTGGGTTTTCAGAGACAGTCAATTACATGGAAGGAGATGGTCCATTTTCCACCCATGAAGCGGTTCGTGGATTCAGTCTGCATGCCCATCTTTTGTCCAGGGAATGGCTGGTGGCTTGGAACAGCTCCTTACCACTTGTCCATCAGTGTGGCCTGGTGCTAAAAAGTTGTACTGTCAACCCAAAGGCTGCAGGTTTGAATCCACTGATTATTCCATGAGAAAGGATAGGTGATTTCCCCCTCTGCGATTTACAGCTCCTTTAAACTGGGCTGGAGGGTCAGCTGTAGGTCAGGTCCAACTTGATGGCAAACGACGACGACAGTAATATATATATGTTTGACTATTTGAGCTACAGAAAAAATGTCAGAATTCTCTCATTTTCTATTTCTTCCATGTGGCTAGTATGTCTACATGCTCTCTATACCTTAGGGAAGGAGAGACTGTTTTTCTGTGGCAAGAATTAGTAGAATTAAACATATAAAAACATTCTATAAGTATTTTACTAAAAGGAAGAAAGTTTTCTCACTTTTGTGTTATTTGCAAGATACCTGGTCCTACAGGTCCTATTCTAAGGACATGCCCTGTGTCCTTGATCAAGATGCCTGGTCCTACAGGTCCTGTTCTGAAGAGGCACTCTGTGTCCTTCATCAGGATTCCTGGTCCTACAGGTCCTGTCCTGAGGATGTGCCCTGTGTCCTTGATCAAGATACTGGTCCTACAGGTTTTGTTCTGAGGACATGCCCTGTGTCCTTGATCAGGATTCCTGGTCCTACAGGTCCTGTTCTGAAGACATGCTCTGTGTCCTTCGTCTTGCTGTTCACTTCTGAGTCATTCTCAGAAGGACTTTATGGAAGTTGGTGCCATTCAAGACCATTGGAGCCCTGACATTTTAAAATAATTCATTGTTTCATTTAAATTGCTTCTAAATGCATTGATCACTTGATGTTCAGAATGAAAATGTAAAATTGTCTTTTTTCTTGACTTAGGCAATTGGAGTAGCTAAGTGCCTTGTATGCCCTTACACAGCTTGTGATTAATTCTGAATTCCTCTTGGTTTCTCTTTACTCAAACCAATTCAGATTCTCTATTTTGTGTATTCAGCAAAACTTCCCCTTAATATTTGGTTTTTAACCCTAATGTTGCATTAAAAAAATGTTGACTTTCTAGTAAAGAATTTTAAACTTATTAAAGAACATGGGACTATCAATATTCGGTTTTAACAGTTAAAAAAGAGTGGAAGAAAAAAAAATAACAACAATGGGTAAAAATCTACAACTAAAAGTGAACCAAGTTTGACACATGAAGAAATGCTCAAAATCCCTAGCCCTAAGAGAGATGCAAATTAAAACAACTATGAGATATCATTTCACCCCAGTCAAAATAGCAAAATTTAACAGAACAGCAAGCAACAAATGCTGGCGAGGTTGTGGAGAAACTGGAACCCTGATTCACTGTTGGTGGGAGTGTAAAATGGTGCAACCCCTGTGGAAAGCAGTATGGCGCTTTCTCAAAAAGTTGCAAATAGAGATACCATTTGACCCAGCAATTCCACTACTGGGAATATACCCTGAAGAGACCATAGCTGACATCCAAGCAGATATATGCAGACCCATGTTTATTGCAGCTTTGTTCACAATAGCAAGGAGTTGGAAACAACCTAAGTGCCCATCAACAAACGAATGGCTAGAGAAGCTGTGGTATATTCGCACAATGGAATACTATGCTGCATTAAAAAACAAGGAACTCATGCAATATTATTCAAAATGGTTGACTCTGGAGAACATTATGCTGAGTGAAATATCCCAGTCACAAAAGGACAAATATTACATGATGCCACTGTTGTAGAATGGGACTGTCCTTGGGGCTGGGGAGAGACTGAGTAAGATGGGTTCAATAATGTGTACTGCACTGAAACAGAGGAGGGAGAGAACCGTTTAAAAGAGACATGTAACTGGGTATTTCTGTCATCACAGGAGACTAGAGCGAGGGCTGCATGGTGGAGGGGACCTGGGGGAGGGTTTGTAAAACAATGAAAGAATCTTTTCTTTTACTTTTCCATAATTTTTGGACTCATGTACTTATAACTTGTTAGTCAAATTTGTGCCTTCTAGGTTGCAACACCCCCATGATACATCTTCAAGGATATGAACATGTATGGCCAAGCACAATCAATAAGAGTGCATCTGAATTCCAAAATCAATCTCCATAATAGTCTATGTGTTTCCTACTGCCAAAGGGGCCCTTTAGAGTAGTGAGAGAAGATCTTCACCCTGAAACCCACAGCGTCCCTTTTCAGCAGGAAGTAGCTAAGAGAATACGCCGTGCCCTTTTCCTTATGACTCAGGGTGAAGTCTCTCTCAGGGAGGAGTGATAGGGAATGGCAAAGGATACACTGACAAAGAAGATTGATCAGAACTGGCTTTGACAAGCACTGTGGCATTTGGACAAGAACAAACTGGGAGGAGGGTAGAGAGAATAGTGCAACAATGAATGAGTGGAAGCCCAAAATCTCTGTAAATGTTTATGAAAATTAATAAAATATAATTATAAAAAAAAATAAAAGTGAACCAAGTTTGAATGCACTGAAGTTGAGTCCAGTCCATGGCTGCCCTCCCTCAGAGGGCTTCTGTGACAACCAGTCAGGACAGAAGGAGACGATCTTTCTTTTAAATATATGCTCTCATTTAATCTGCACAGCTGCTCTAAAAACTGAAGCTTGTTATGAATGTTAGTGTTTGTCTTTTTTCCTGTTGTTGTAGAATATTAGGGCAAAAGATATAGTTGAAAAAATACAGAAAATATAATGGAAAAATTCTAAACATAGTAGTTAGATATTTCTGTACATAGTTCATGTTTTGTGCCCTGTACTTCCTGCCTAAATTCCTAATATCTCTTATTAAATAGAAAATTAACAAGTCACAATATCTGAGAATCAGAAGACACTTGAGAGATTCTCTAAGGGTTTCTATAGCAAGGTGTTTGCCTTGTTTGAGTTGCTTGTTGGCTCTGCCGTAGTGACTTGCATGTTGCTGTGATGCTGAAGCCATGCTGCTTGTATTCACATACCATCAAAGTCACCTGTGGTGGACATGTCTCAGAGAAGTTTCTAGATAAGGATAGTATAGAAATAAAGCCTTAATGACTTAGTCTGAAAAATCAGCATCAGTTATCCGGTGGATCATGATAGGGTATTGTTCCAGATAGAGCGACAAGACGGGTATGTCGAGTGAGAAGGCAGTTAAAATATAGGGGGACCAGTCCTTGGAATAAGGATGAGTGATCTCCCATGAAATTTACTGCCTCTTCAAACCTGCTGAGGGTGAACTAAGAGTCCCTTTTCACTTGAAAGTATATCACAAAACCAGCAGTCCTTGGAAAATAAAATCAAGCTTGGAAACTTAGACACTGAGGAAGGGGGGGACTGTCAATGAGATGCATGTCACAGTGGGTGCAGCTGTGTGCTCAGAAAGCAACAGCTGTGCAGATGTGCAGGACTGGGCGCTGGGCCCCTGGATTGTGCTGAGGTCTCTCTGACTCGGAATTGACTCGCTGGAGCTAGCCAGACAGTAAAGTCCATAGAGACTGTGCCAGGGACACGGGCACACGAGCCGTCCAGCAGAGAATGCAGGACTGGAACCTCTTTCCTCTGCGGTAATCAGTGTCTTCATGAACGGAGGCTAATTTAGCACAGCTAAGAAAGATGAAAGTGGAGCTAGAAAATTCGAGACTCCCAGATGATAGTGTTGCAGTGCAGTGGGACAGGCGCTGGGCGCTGGTGGAATTGAGAAGCAAACGTGAATGAATGGAGTGGTGCCTGCTTCTCATGGGAAGAGTTTCGTTGGCTTGACATTGGATGGAGCAGCCTGCAGTTCACCAGGAGAGAAGGAAGGTGTGCAAGTCCTGGGCATCACACTGTGGGATGGTGAGGACTTGTCCCCTTCCCTCCTCTCCTGGTGAGGTGCAGGGACTGTTGTTGCAGACATTAGCTGTTGTCATGTCAGTTCCACTTTGCGGCACATTTCTGTCCAGCAGAGAAAACACTGTCCAGACGTGCGCTGTCCTCATGTTGAAGTTCACTGTTGGGCTTACTATAGCATAATAGAGAAACAGTATCCTTTTGAGACCCACGAAGTTTTCATGGGTCATTTTTGGAAGTAAATTCCAAGACTTTTCTTTTTAGTCTATCTTTGTCTAGAAACCATGCTGAAAACTGTCCCCTCCCCGCCCCCAGTATGGGTAACCAGCTAGTTCTTGAAATACTGGTAATACAGCTTCAACATGGTGGCAACAGACACCCATAGATAGTACAACCAACTGACAGGCAGGGCAGGGCGAGAGAGAAAGGAAGTCCTTTCCCCTTCCCGGTGCAGGGCCCTTAGAGGCAATGCCAGGGTGGGACCGCAGAGGGTCTAGGAGGGAGCAGGTTCTAGTTGTGCATGCAGCCCCTGCCTTGTCACTATTCAAAAATATCTGAAAATGAGTCTTAATTATTGTAACAAGAAACTTTACAAGAATTGAAAAACTAGTCCTCCCATGCTCTGGTTGAAGGTCAAGAAAGGAAATTCTGCTCCATTCAAAGATAGTGGCTGGTCAAAAGAAAATAAAACTATTTATTGTTGAATTCCATAGAGATAAGCCCTGTTAATCATGTAAGTATCTACCTATAAACGTGTCATGGAAATAAGAACATAGAAAGCTTTAAAAAGGTTAGAGATTTCCCAAAGTCATCCAGTGTGCAAACAGTAGAAGACAAGTTTAACTCTCATGCAGTGTAACCCTAAATGCCTCCTCCTAACTCCATGCACTTGCTTCAAAAACTAAAGGACTCAGTTACACTTAAACAGTGGAGTGGACTTGAGGGGAGGGATTGCGTAACAATGAGAGTTTTTCTTATAACTCTTCAGGGAGAAGAGTGATTGGGGGGAGGGGGTAGACAGGGAGAAAAGTGCAACAATAAATGATTGGAAACCCTAAGTCTCTGTAAACTTTCTTTTAAAATGAAAAGAATTTAAATATAGATAGCTTCATAGTGAGGAGCAATGCTTTGACATTTCCATGTTGTTGACCAGGGCGCTGATGGTTTATACTGTACAGAATCTGCTTCTCATCCCCATTTATCTCACGGCATTTTTCCCCCTGGTTCTGTTTTCAGAGCCACTTCTAGCTAAGTCCCCATAAGTCCTACAGGCATTTTATTTATGGTGTCCAGCCGTGAAGTCATTAGCCTCTTATCCCCCACTGAGTACCACTTACCTACTAATACCACAAGCCCAAGTCTTTTCCTATGTCTATCATGATTATTAGTATGTCGTGCACCACCGAGGACTGCAAGTAGTGTGAAGTGTGGCTTTGCCCGCGCCCTATTCCGTCAGTCACCAAGTCCTGGTGAAACGATAGCCTAAAACATGTCAAGTGTTTTTTCCTGAACTCTGTGCTTAGGTAATGTTTAAGGACTTCAGCTGCTTACCAAAAGGTCATGAACCAAAGAACCAAAGCGTCATGGTGTAGGGTGAGGCTGAGGCGTTCTGCCCCTGAAAAGATCACAGTCTTGGGAGCTCCATGGACACTGGTCCACTGTCCTCAAGGGCCGAGAGGAGTCGGAGCAGGCGCGATGGCAGGAGCTCTGTTCTTACTGACTTGGCCTTTGTTCTGGTCTTTAATGTGTCTCACCCCCAGAGTGCAGTGGATATAACCTTGAATTAAGACGTATTTTCCCCATTTACCTGAGCATTAACACCAGAGTGATACAAAACAAAAAGCTGACTATGTCCCTTACATAATTAAGGCCACTTAGTCGCTCCACATACCATTTCTTAGTTCAGGAACCACAACCCTTAACAGTCTGAGCTCTATTTATCCAGCCTTCCCCCAGCACCCTTCCTTGACATGATTCCACCATTTATTCATTCATTGCTATTTTCTCTTAAATCTTCTGTACTTATATGTGTGTTTCTCCTGCCTGGAATATCTTCTCAGCTCATGTACTCATTTATGCCTTTCACCAGCAGGTAAGTCTGGGTATCTGCTTTGTGTAAGGCTTGATTCTTCTGGGTTTGGAAAATCCAGTGATAATTTTGACACCAGCCTCCAGTTCCAGGCATGAAATCCTGTTGGTGATCATTGTCCAGTTCTGATTCATAGTGACCTTGAGTACCATGAAATATGACCTGGTCTAGCACCACCCTCAAAATTGTTGTAATGTTTGGTCCCATTGTTTAACCACTCTCAGTCTGTCTAGCTGAGGGTCTTTTCTCATAGAGCCTCAGTTTGGTCAATATAACAACTTCTCCAGGAACTGAGACCTTCTGATAAATATATACAAAGTAGGTGAGATGAAATTTTCTCATCCTCCAATGGTGGCTGTGCTCCGTAAAAACATTTATTAATGTCTTTCATCAGTGTGTGGAATGTTCAGTATTATTTGCCAAAAACATGACAAAAGACACCCGTTATTCCTTGCTGCACTTTATGCACT
Organism: Elephantulus edwardii; assembly: GCF_000299155.1. Taxonomy (NCBI): domain Eukaryota; kingdom Metazoa; phylum Chordata; class Mammalia; order Macroscelidea; family Macroscelididae; genus Elephantulus; species Elephantulus edwardii. Next base: position 6,839 of record NW_006400330.1, on the reverse strand, counting down.
GTCCAGGATTCACGTGCATGTGAACTAAGTGAAGGCATCGTGGCTGGAGCAGGGGCCCCTCAGTCATCAGGTAACACATTTCCTTTTGAACTTCAGGTATAGCTTTGGTAGCACAGTTACCCGATGACAGGTCATTTAATTTCTTAAATGCAGCTTCTGCTGATGCTGATTGTAGTTCCAAGAAAAGTTAAATATTTTGCACCTGTATTCTTTTTCTTTCTTCCATTTGTTGTGGTGTTGCTTGTTGGTCCTTTAGTGAAGATTTTGTTTCTTTTATGCTGAAGTGTGATCCATGCTGAAGACTGTAGTTTTTTATCTTCATTAATTAGTGAGTGCTTTACGTCCTCTTTGCTTTCAGCAAAATTGTGTCTTCTGCAAATTGCGGGTTGTTGATGAGGCTTTCTCCAGTCTTGATGCTGCATTCTTCATCTTTTCCACTTTCTCAACTTATTTTCTCAGCAAACAGAGGCAACAAGTCTAGCAGAAGATGACATCCCTGATGCAGACTTTGGCTGCTTTTGAACCATGCGATATCTCTTGGCTTGTTTGAACAACAGCACTGAATCCATGGTGACTTGCTAGCTAAATACATTTTCAGCAGTTAGGGCCACCAGCCACATAATAGAGCAAGCTTCTGTAAAGGTTATGACCTTTGACCATCTAAAAGGGACCACAGTAGAAGATCCTGGGCAAAGTGAAGGAACCTTCAGAATAGAACTCACAAACATCAAAAAGACCAAGTTTACTACTCCAGGAGAGCCTGGTGGAACCCCCGAGGCAGTGGCCCTTAGTTCCTCTTTGAACCTGCAACAAAACTCATCCCTTTGGCTCAACTTTGAGCCAAACAGTAGGCAGGCTATTGTTTTTGAGTAGCATGAAGTTGGAAACAGCCTATAGTTGACCCTCCAGTGGGTTTTCAGAGGTAGTTATTTGCATAGAAGGAGATCGCCCATCCTTCTGCAGAGCAGATGGTAGATTTGAACTGTGTGCCTTTGGGATTGCAGCACAGCTTCTTAGCATTTGGCCACCAGAGCTCCCTAGAGAGGCTAATAGGTTAACAGTATCAACAGAAAGATACTCATGTCTTAGAACTAACCACTCATGTAAGACTAAAAGAGCACTTACCCCAGAGCAGAGCCTAGAAAAGGAAGTGGGTAGCATAGAAGGATTAATGGAAAGAGAATCATAAGAAGGGGGGAGACCAGTATGATCCCATTGGGGTCTTACAATTAACATTATAAAACAAAGTGTGTATGAATGGTTGAATGGAAACCCTGTGTGCTTTGTGAAATCACACATTTAAAGACACATTTGCGCTGAAATCACAGTTTAAAAACAATGAAGATTAAGGCCTTAGGACTTCTATGGGCAGTTACACTACTGCTTCATACCTGACCTTTCCATATTACTGAAATGTTATCTGCGTGTTGATTAACTGATGTCATTTCACATTCATTCTGTGCAAAAAGACTGGTATGTGATTCAGATGCATTGTGAGTAGCGTACAATAATCTGATCCAGCATTTTCTTTAAGTATTTGGATAATATTTCTTCTGAGAAGACTCCTCAGTCCATGCCCTGAGCAATTCTCTGTTACTTTCATAGGTTTGTTGCATGTTTTGTTTTTATTAGCTTTGTTTAATTTAATAGCTTGAAGGGGTTTTTCTTTGTGTTTGACGATTGTTGAGAGCGACATACCTAAATCGTGAGTAATAGCATTCACTGATTGCCTGTCTGAATTTTGGTTTACTTACCAGTCAGAATTCCTTTGCAAACTCTTTGGTCCATTTGGAAACCACCATCATGCATGGCGTCATGGTAATATTTTCAAGAGAAAATGAAACTGAGAGATAATGATACATACTCGAGAGATATGCAATAAATGGCTCTGGCGGCCACCGCCCCTGAGCTGAAGCTTGCCCTCTTATACCGGGAGCATTTCAATGGAAAGTACAGTAATGTTATAGTAACATGGGCATCTATTAGAACATCAAAATGTGTGTGTTATGTACCATCCCATTATATGCCTGACAGTACAGTGGCTGTGTATGCAGGTGACATGACATGTAGGTGTTGTGTGTGGCCAGCTGTTGTATTCACTATGTCTCATTCTGTGATATAACTGGCAGCATCAGGAGGCACAGGGTAGAACTTCTCCATGGATTTCCTTGGGAGCAGATAGCCAGGCCAGCCTGCCATGACATCCTGGAATGGGTTCAAGTCACCAGCCTTTACGTTAATAATCAGACACACACCATTTACCCCAGTCAGAGAACCTCTCTGTCTGTTTCTCTTCCTCTGTCTGTCTTCTACATTTTTCTTCCTTTTCTGTCCACATACCTTTTCGTCTCTCTCCTCTTCCTCCTCCCTCTCTCTCTCACTCACTCATTTGCTTTCTCTGCCTCCACTTTCCCCCAATATATGTGTGTATTTTGTTGCTCTCTCACATTGCATTTAATTATTTGTTTGCATAATTCTTTTCTCACTAAAGTGTGAGATGCTTACAGAGGTAAGTGTGAGTCATATTTGCAATCCAAACTTCAACTATAGTGTCAGCATATGGAAGAATAGACTTCACTGTCTTTCCACTTCTCACCTATTTATTTCTCCACTCACTGATACTGTTACTCGCATACACAATTAAATTCCAGAAAGTTAAGTATTTCCTCTTAGGAAGTTTCCTGATGCATTTTGTATTTTGTTCATAGCATTACCATTCATCTGGTCGCTCAAACAAGAAACCATCAACCGAGCCTCTGTTCTTTCTTTTCGTTCAAAACCTCCACACCCTGAAATGTTTTCTGACTTTCATGATTCCTACCTGTCGGCCTCATCAGTACTGTCTTACCTGCGTTCCCATGGTAATTTTGACGTCTGCTTGTGCTTTGTTATTGACTCTGCCACATTGCTCAAGCATCAGTCGGGCATTTATTGTTGTTACATGCTGTGGGGTGAACTCTGACTCATAGCAACCCTACATACAATGGTTCTGAACATTGCCTCATCCTGAGCCGGCTCACTGTCCTGGAAACACCTCATCTCATTGCCATAGCCCCTGTGTCAATCCATCTCATCCAGGGTCTTTCTCTCCTGCACCGACCTGATATCTACTCTTCCAAGCTTGGTGTCCTCTGAGGGCTGAGCCCTCCTGCTAACATGCCCCCCAGCATGTGAGACAGAGCTTCAACATTTCAAGCATGATGGTGACAGTTGTCTGATGTAACGCTTGTACCATCCTGGTGTCAGCTCCTGTTTGCCTCCAGCGCACACTCTGTTCTCCTCAGCAGGGTGTACTGAGCACCCTGCCCATCTGCCTTCTCCATCCTCAGCTCCTGGTGGCCCCTCGTAGAACCTGCTGCAAAGATTGCCTTAAAACACATAGAGCTCTCCGATTTGTGCATGAAAATGCTGCTGGATTCCTCCTGGTATCTCTTACCACCACCATACAGCTTGGTACAGTCTGTGCCCTCACCCAGAAGCATCTGTCAGTTCTTCATTGCAATGATGGAGCCCTGTGACTCTGCTTAGCTGTTACCCAAATGTGTGTGCTTCTGACCCTCCAGCCTCTCAGTGGAGAAAGAAGCTGAAGTCTGCTTTTGTAAAGATTAAGCCAAAGACTAAGCACACTGCCGTCAGGTGGATTCTGACATCCAGTGGCCCTGCACCCGTCTCCTGAGTCTGTAAACCTTTCCAGAGGGAGATTGCCTCTCAGGCTCCCATGGTGCAGCTGGTGGATATCAGACACTGCCTTCCGGTCAGCAGCTCACCAGACAAGGCATCACACTGCAAAACCCCCTGTGGGTAAAGATTCCAGCCTTGGAAGCTCAACAGGGCACGCCTGCCCTGTCTTGTAGGGCCTCAGTGGGTGACACTGAATTGATCGACAACCATGGTTTCTGCCCATATTGGCAGTGATAAGTCCTTTCTCACTGTGTAGTCTTAAATTTTTTTATCGTATAAATTTTTCTTGGCACCAGTAGCCAAGAAATAAAAAAATGTATTGCGATGGGAAAGTCTGCGGTTAGGGACCTCTCTAAAGTACTCAAGAGCAACAGTGTCTCTCT
>NW_006400330.1:0-1975 GCF_000299155.1 Elephantulus edwardii | reverse complement strand
TTGACACAGGGACCTGCCATCCTTGCTCACTTTGGACTCTGTGGTATCCAAAGTCAGCCTTCTTTGACTCAGCTTCCCAACAACAACACTGGATGTGTCGGCCTCTGGCGCTGGTAGAGCCCAAAGCTGCAGCCCGAGACTGTCTGCTGATGACCTGGATAATGTCTCCCCAGATGCCTCCATCTTAACATCTGACTTACAGACCTGGGCTTTTCTCTACAAGTACGTGGGCATTTCCTTCAAATAAGTATCTTTCTCTGTCTCCCTCCTTTCCGTTCCTCCCTTCCTTCCTTCCTCCCTCCCTTCTTTCCTTCCCTCTTTCTCTCTCACTCTGCCTCCCTCCCCGGAACCTAACCACATCATTAAGTTATCTAGTTGGCAACTGGATAGAACTTCAGAAATAGATTATCTTCTTGGATGATTTTGTTCTTTAGGGAAGCAACACAGGTTTAGTTGCACATCCTGTTTAAAATGAGGATTTCTTGGCTTCAAGAAAAGAAAGTAGTTGATTTGGAGCGCCATTTTAACCCAGGGATTTTGCACAGTGAGAGGATGTAGATGGTATCTCTTTTCTCATCTAACACCAGGAAGAAAATCTAGGAGGCTGTTTATATTTTAGTGACCCGTTTCTGGCTAATCAAAGTGGTGCTTCACTCTAATGACTGCTCCTTATTCACTGGAAGGTCTTCATTCTGAAGACGGTACCTTTAAAACCAAGGTAATAATGGGAAAACCAATAAACAAATATTTGAAAATTTTAACATCGGAATCAGGAAGTTGGAAATTAAAACCTCAGAACCTCATCACTCTAAGTTTCTGAGGATTAAGTCTAGGAGTAATTCCACGACTTCCCTCCTCTTTGGAATCCAAAGTAGATGCCTAGAGGCACGAAAGTACTGGCCCACAAGGATTATTTTTTCTTTGAACTGGATTGGATTGGATTGGATTGGATTGGCTGGATTGGATTACATGAGGCCGACCTAGAGGGGATTAAAGTGCATTTCCAGTGCCACCAATTCCCTGATTTTCCCCGCCCCTGGAATTGGGGAGGAGCCGCCTGCGATTGGCCAGCCTCTCCATGACGCATCTTTCAAGCCTCTAGGTACTGCCCATCCTTAGAGATGCTGGAGAGGAGAGAGGACTTGAGGGACAGTTCAGTGTGTCTGAGTTGACTTCTCCAGAGATGGATCGGAGTCCGGCTGCATCTCCCGGTGTTTCCCGGGCCTTCACAGAAGAACTGCTCTGCGCGGTCTGCTATGACCTTTTGCGCGATGCAGTCACTTTGCAGTGTGGTCACAACTTCTGCCGCGTGTGTGTGACCCGCTGGTGGGAAGTGCAGGTGGCGCCCACCTGTCCTGTGTGCAAGGCCCAGGCCTGTGCCACCGATCTCTGCACCAACCATACCCTCAACAACCTGGTGGAGAGGCTGCGGCGCGAGGAGGCCAAGGGCGCGCGCAGGACCAGGCACCGATCCCCGCGCTACTGCCGCCAGCACCATGCCCCGTTCAGCCTCTACTGCTTCCAGGACAAGGAGCTTCTGTGCTGCTCGTGCCACACAGACCCCCGGCATCGGAAGCACTGCGTGCGGCCAGTGAAGGACACTGCTGACGACTTACGGGCCAGGTGTAGAAACATGGAGCATACACTGCGAGAGAAAGCCAAGGCTGCGTCGGCAATGCGGCAGTCCTATGAGGCCATTACCAAGCACAATGAGGAGGAGGCTGTCTGGCTGGAAGGTCAGATCCGAGAGAAGTTTGACAGACTTCGAGATTTCTTGATGCAGGAGGAGCAGACCATCCTGGACGTCTTGAATGAGGAGATGGGACAGAAGCAACGTTTCGCAGAGGAGAAGATGAAGGAGCTGGAGAATGAGACTGAGGGCCTGGCCTGCGAGATTGAGCGTCTGCAGAACGACATGAAAGAAGACGATTTTTCTTTTCTCAAAAAACAAAAGAGCCGGAAACGACGACTCTTC